>NW_017306336.1:1245980-1260523 GCF_000935625.1 Nanorana parkeri
AGGTTAAATGATTTTGGCCATTCTATATGATGCTTTGAATAAAAAAAATGTATAAAGAATTGTGTATAGTATTGTGTATAGTGTTGTATTGTACATGGAAGTGCTAGGATGGAAAGTTAGTGTGGCATATGGTGGCATGTGGCAGAACACAATATGTGGCATATGGGAAAACACAAGGGAGCACTGTGTGGCACTGAAATGCCTCTATCCCCTTTTGACAAATGCGCAATGCTCCTCTACTGGTAGGTCAGTGGAATACATCCCCCATAGATGATGGTCATTGCGCATGCGCAGGGTTCATAGACTTGCGTCTCTAGGGGGGCACTTGCCTGTGATATCTTGATTGGGCACCTCTCTGAACACGCAACATAGAGACCTTTGCTCACGTCATCTGTGCTCCATATCGTAGGCATATAAGGAAGCATGATGATGTTACTTATAGGCCATACCTCTGATGTAACTGGAGGTGAACAGTGATACCGGTCAGGTTTTGGGTCACTCCCCCAGTTTGTGGACCCCTATGAATTCGAGGAATCCTATTTTTCACAGAGATGATCAGAGATGATCAACAATTGGAGGACATCCGTTAAGTATACCCAGGGCAGCCGTCAGAAATTTTGGGGCCCCTTACACGGCTTTAGGCCGGGCCCCCACCGCTGGACACGGGTTTGGTGACGCGCTGGACGAAGGGCTTTGCAACGCGCTGGACACAGGACCCACCTGAGAGTGACCCTGCAGAGCCCACCATAGATGCTGCACAGCCCATCTGAGACTGTCTATGGTGGGCTCTGAAGGGGTCTCAGGTGGGCTGATCAGGGCTGCATCCCTCCTTTCCTTCCTAGCTCCTCTTACCTGCACATGTGGCCTCGTCTGCCGCCGGACTAGCGTGACGTCACTTCCGGCCAGTCCGACATCAGACGAGCAGCATCGCTGATGGGGCTCCAGCTTGTCTCGAAGCCGCTGGAGTGGCAATGCTGGGGCCCTGCGCTGCTAGGGCCAGGCCTCCGCCTCCTCGCCCTTCACCGTCGGCCGATAGTCATGTAAGGGACCCGGGCGGGCCCCCCAGGCTGCCCGGGCCCCTTACATGAGTATCGGCCGTACCCCCCTGATGGCTGCCCTGAGTATACCCGTTATATTCTGGTGATTACTTGTTTGGATGGGATTGCTCATTATGAATGGAGGTGAGAGAGGGATGTCAAGCCTATAAGGGATGACGGACTGTTCACTGTTGAATCAACAATTGCTGCTTTCACTAAGACTATAGATACAGCCCTGAGCTATATATGTACTAAAATATATGTATGGGATGAACTTTGGTGACAGGTCAATAAGGATATGGCTGCCACGTCCTTAAAAAATTCTAAGAAAACTGTACTGACAGTTGATTTATGATAAGAAAGATGCATATGGATAGATATCCTGGTATGATCACCTTTCCTGGACCTTGGAACTTTGATACTGAGAGTAATATATCTCTATATTGAGGCTGTGATATTCATGTGACTTTTGAACTTTGATATTGAGAACAACAGATGCTAATACCAAGGCTGTGACTTTGATTCAATACCTACCTCTCCCTTCAAATACTTTAATCCTCAAGAAAACCAACTGCTATCACAAAGCACATGAGCTTTTGGAGAGCTTTATTCTCAGCTTGACATATATGTAATTTGCACATGAATATTGTGAAACACATATCACTTTTTTTCTGGATTTCCTCCAAAAAAGGACATATTGAAAATGGATCAGTATGAGACTATGTGGTAATATGGAATAGGAGACACGATTTATGGGGACAATTTAATTTTGTGCCTTTTCTATTACTGTAATGATGTTTTTTCGTGATAAAAAATTACATATTTGTACTAAATAATTTATAGTGGCCACACTTTTTGTAGTAAATGTACATATATATGGGTATTTGTTTGTCGAGTCCCATAGAATTATCTATACCAGGGACTCAAAACAGGGATTCATAAAAAGCTTATGTAGTCACATTTTGTGTGGATTTTTGGACAGTGAAAGGAGAAGCAGCAGATGTATAAGCTCATCTTTCTGTCACTTTGCTCTTTCCTCCAATTAGCATGTTTCTTGTTAGCATGACTAAAGCAGCATACCTGTTTTAGCTAAGATGTGTATCCCTCTTTCTTTTATAGCTCTGCAGTACAGGGACTGCATGAAGCTGATGTCAAGCTTTCATACCAAAGCTTTCAGTACTTACACTGCTTGCATTAAAAAAAAAAATACGTTTAATGATGCATTGATGAATAATAAGCTGAATTCATTTCTGTCTGTTATATCTGCCTTGAGTTCAGCTTTAAGTATCTCAATTGCTCTACTAAAATCACTAGCAGTACCAGCTGAATGTTAAACAGATGAAACAAATGGCCCAGTACTGTGTACACTATGCAAGTAGCATGTAGTAGCGATTACTGTCGCATGATTTTCCAATGTTCCAATTTGGTGTGATTGATTTATACTACATATTACTACATATTACTTGTATTGATTACACCATCTTGTATAGATGACTTGTATAGATTACACCACCTGTCTAGCATTTCATAGATGTTCATAGATCTAGTGTATGCCCAACCAAAACCTTTTTTTGTTTTGGACAGAGTGGGGAAGGGTTAGAACCGCTGTCAGGTTTTTTTTTATTCTTTGTCCCTGTTGCCTATTTCCCCTCACTTCCTGTCTAGTGAAACAATTGTCAGCGGGACAGGAAGCAAAGTAAATCTTATTAATGGACCAGTTAAAACCCAAGAAGAGTTCTAATCCTTCCCCAAACTATATAAAACTAGAAGACATGTTTTTGGCTTAATGTAAACTTTAATTGCTAGCAATGTTGGAGTGCAAACTAACTCAAATAAAAAAAAAATGTCACACACTCAACAACTTAGCTTAATCTCTTGTTTAAAGCTTTAATCAATACAGTTGTTTCAGATATATATGGTGGGTATTTTCCAGGCAGTTATATCATGGTTCCACTTCACTTTAAAACTGAAGTTTAGTTACATTTGTTTGGTATGCAGCCCCAGGAAAATAAATTAACACCAATGAGGTGGTCCCTTGTCTTCATGGTTGATGCTTATTGATGAAATCCTCATTCGAGTGCCACCAGATACCCTCTACAGTGTTGATCTCAGGGCCATAGATAATATTTTATCCAGGGGGGGTTCAACTTCCTCAAATTATAAGACTTTATCTAGCAGACACACCAAGGTTTGAAAAAAATATACCAGCCATATAATTAAAACCATGGGGTCTATTGACTAAGCTGCCGAAGCATCTAGCCATAGCTTCGGCTGATCCTTCGGCTAGCTTCGGCCCCAGGACCCCTTCGGTTCAGTAGAACCGAAGGGCTGCTGTACGGGCTATTCACAATAGCCAGTACAGCTCCCGAACTTAGCCGAGCGGCTCAGTCGAGCCGAAGGCATATGCCTCGGCTCGGCTGCGCCGCGCTGAAAGCCGAAGCCAGCCGACAGCCTGCTTCTGACAGCTGAGCGGAGCCAGCCGTTATCTTGCGGCTGGCTCCGGCCACTTGCAGAGAGATCAGTGTCCCTGGTTACCAGCTAACCAGGGACACTGATCTCCAGACAGCCTAACTCTCCCGCTCTCCCGCTCCCGGCCGCCCAGGAGAGAAACACTGCTTTTTCTTTTTTTTTAATTCTGATATAGAGCCGTGTCAGAATAAAAAAAAAATGTTTTACCATAGGAATGCATTGCTAGATTCCTATTGGCTATTTCAATTTGCAATAGCCAATAACAAACTAGCTATTGTACCCCCCCACTGTTGCAGTTCTCCATCAGGTCCCCACTTGTGATTGACAGCAGCAGAGGGCGGGTACAATAGTTAGTTTGCTATTGGCTATTGCAAATTGAAATAGCCAATAGGAATCTAGCAATGCATTCCTATGGCGAAAATGTTTTTTTTTTCTTTTTTTTGACGGCAGAAGAACCGTCGGCCAATAGAAAACAGTTGGGCTTTGTAAATTTAGGAGCCACTTCTGGGCTTGCCTCTATTTTCCCGGCGGTGCCCCTTTCTAATCTGTCATGGAGGAGAGACTTGAGTGATTTCAAGCCTACACTCCATGGTGGCTCAGGAGGGGTGCTGCCGCACCAAAAAAGGGAGCACAGAAGCAATACATTATACAGCAATACAGAATACCATCAGCTATAGAGGACTATAAATTCCAGCAATACATTATATAGCAACGCAGAATAATATGAAGCCATATACTCTGTGTTGCTCCAGGGTGGTGGCCTGATGTCTCCAGGGTCTCAGGAGGGCTGTGCAGGGTCTCAGGATGGCTGTGTGGAGTCTCAGGACAGCTGTGCAGAGTCTCAGGAATCCTGTACAGTCTCAGGAGGGCCGTGCAGAGTCTCAGGTGGGCTGTGCATAGTCCCAGGGTGGCTGTGTGGAGTCCCAGGATGGATGTGGGGGAATCTCAAGTGGGCTGTGGGGGGTCTCAGGTGGGCTGTTGGGAGTTTCAGATGGGTTGTGCGTATCTCAGGTGGGCTGTGGGGAGTCTCAGGTGGGCTGTGGAGGTCTCAATTGGGCTGTGGAGGTCTCTGGATGTTCCTCAGACTGCCAGTTTTAAAGAGTCTGCAAAAGTTGTGACGCACATCCTTTCCTTCTCGCTCCTCCATTCATAGAAGTTGTACTATTATTTCCCACAATGCAAAGCAAACTGATTGAAGGACAGACGGATGAATGACAGGATTCATATCCACCAATCACAGGTCGCTTTGCACAACTTTTGCAGACTCTTCCACACTGGCAACCCCCCAACATCAGTGCTGCTGGGAGTATCTGGTAGCTATCACGAGAGGATTTCTACAGTAAGCAGCAGCCACCAGGACATAGGACGCACCTCTTTGGAGGTAAGTAGAGATAAACTAAGGTTAGGACTGCACCCGGTTAAAACCTGAGCTCCTCTGAACACAGAAGGAAGCTCACGCTCAATCTTCTACAGATAAGCACAGCGTGAGGTGCAGTGATGTCATTGGGTTTTATTTGGCCCCATGACTATATTTGGTCAATTACATTGACTTAATATAGCCATGTGGCCATATAAGGTAAATGACATCAGCACCAGCATCCCACTCCTTTATTTATGTGCAGCTGTGGGGCAGGGAATGCCCTAGCCTGCAGCTGATTAGGCAGATGGCCCATAGTACTTCTGTATTTGTTCTGTCCAAACATAAGCTTATCCCTAGAGCTAAGTTATGTCTGCCCTGGGGATGTGTGATGAAAAGATTTTGTACTAAACTTCAGGTTAAGGAAGAACTTCGGGCTAAACTTTTATCAACCCTTGCAGTGGGTCTACGGTCCTGTAAATCATCACATTCTATAAACAGTGCATAGACCTGAGGAACATTCAAATGCTGCAATGTAGGAGGACACAGGCTTCAGTGACCAGAGAAGTAGGGAGCTGGCTCGGGGTTCGGGTGAGAATAACTTTTTTTTTTTAGCACCTAGACAAAAATGAGCAGTTAACCCTTGCAGTGCGGGGATGGCCCCACTGCAAGAGTGAATAACAGTTTTGCCTGGAATTCTTATTTAAACTTCTCCAGAGTGCCATATGTTACCTTCCATAATGTTTTTAGTGCTATGGATATAAGTAATTTATGTAGGTACTAAAACTGAAGATATAATTATAATACATTATTACTACGGCACTTAAGGTACATTTTGCTAATATCTCCGCTGATAGCTCTTCAGATTTTTTTGATCTTCCCATCTTCCCAAGACAATCCATTTGCCTGGTCCTTTGTCTATTCTCAAAAACTGTTAAAAGCTTGTTTGCATTGTTTGAGCAGAGAATGTGCCTGTAAAATGATTACACTTGACCTGAAAATCCAGTGCCTAATCATTGGCTGTTTTGCCATAATAGGAGCCTTTTACGACTAGCAAAGTTGAATTTACAGTGGAATGCAATCTTTCCTTGTTCCGTTTTCCTTTCAATGTCAGAGAAGTGGCAAGTCTTACTGGATTGTTATATTAAAATCTAACATGTTAAAGCACAAGATGAGATTTTACATACATATTTAACCTTGCTATACTTTTACTAAAAATATGCTTTACTGGTTTGCTCTGACAATAAAATATTTTCATTGTTAAATGTATAGTAATATTACTTTGTTTCCCTATATTTTCTGAATAAAAATAACTTTAAAAAAAACGCCTGGCTAACACAGACAAATAACTAATCTATAACAGCTACAAGGCAAAGGCTATGTACTTTGGGACAGCAAAAAGATAAAGGCTAGCAATTTATTGCAGAAAATGAAATAAGTTTATCATCTGAACAAAGACAAATGGACCAGAGAGTTTTTAGCCCTCAGAAGTTAAGCACTGCGCTTAGCGGTGACATGTCCAGTTCGTTACATCCATTGGTATAGATTCCATCTGTTCACATTTCTTTTTTTCCAGTCCAGTGAAGCAAATGCAATGGTAAAAGCACTTTTGCCAGCAGCCATTGGCTATGAATTAAAATGTCCTAATGCCAAGGACTGCTGGAGCTTAGAGGATCCAAAGTTAGATGGCACACTTTTGACAACGCATTTGATTCTGACACTTAATAAATGCCTTTTTATTGGGTTTAAATTATGGCTCAGCAAAATACAAGTGTCATATTGGTTTATAATGTTTATAATGTCTCTGCTGCTTACTGCTACCCTTTCTGCCTTATGCCTTTAAAGTAAACCCATAATAAGAGAAACATGGTGGCTCACATTCATTTCTACCTCTTTAGCACATGTAAGTGAGTATAACTTCACTGCTATACTGTTACTTTACACGCTAGACGAAAACGAGCACTGCAAGGGTTAAGAATCATTTTTCCCACAGTTCTTTGGCGGTGGACATCCTTTAAATAGAGATAAATGGAGATTGCAGTGTACATCCATGGAAGAACTAGAGTGAATCCGGGAGACTTTGAAAGCAGTGGCTGTGAGGCACCCAGCATTCCCAACAGGTAAGATCTCAGAGGGAAAAGAAAAGTGTAAGACTCAGGGAAGATGTTAAAGTGGAGAGGGGGGGAACATTTAAAGCAGTGGTTCTCAACCTGTGTAACTTCAGGACCCACATTAGTCCTTGGTCATTGCAATGGAATGGAATGCACGGCAGTGTGGACTGCTGTGCTGTGACAGAGCTCCATCCATATGTGCAGTGCTTGTACAGCTCCCTTGTGTGCCATGTAGAGGTGCTGGGAGCCAGAATGTGATGTCACTCCGGTCCAGGCACCTCTACAGGACATGTGAGGGAGCTATAAGCAATGCAGGTATGGATAGAGCTCCCTCGCAGCCATACCCACCCGAAATCGGGCACTGCTCGGTGTGAGAATGGACAGTGCTGCACTAGGGGGAGGCTGGGGAGCCTTTCACCTAGAAAAGTGGAAGGCATGCGGTGACCCACTGAACACGGGGTAGCGACCCACTTTTGGGTCACGACCCACCAGTTTAGAACCAAGGATTTAAAGGATACCTACACTAAAAGTATGGGGATGGTAGAGAAATTCAATAAAACTTGGTTTTATTGGACTGAATTTGTTTATTAATCTGAATACACCACCATGTTTTCTGAGACCCTATTCTCTGCCTCATAGTGTTATCAAGCAGAGACGCTATGTTTGATTGGTCTTTTCTGCTGCTGGGGGAGGTCTGCTTTATGTATGTGTTTATGTTGTATTTTTGTGTCTCTTTTCTTCTCTTCTTACACTTTATTGTTTATGTAACTCTCTGATCTTCCTTAGTCCTAACTCTTTGGTGTTTTCAATGTCCATCCTTTTAACATTTCAAGCTATGAGATACACAATGACTCATATGACACCCTGGTATGTTGCGTTCTAATATGGGACCTTTTTTTATGGACTTCATCAATAGTGTACCTATAGTTTTAAAGCAATCAATTTCCCATCACTCACCCACCTGATCTCGGTATCCAGAGATCAGGTGGGTGAGTGATCCAGCTGCTATTTTATTTAAAATATCAATCTTAGAAAATATCAATCTCTGAACATTGAACCAAAGGATGTGAAGGTGGGATTGGAGGTAGAAACTAGTAGTGCATCCCCCACTCTCATCCCTTCTCCTCCTCTTTCTTATCTGTTCCCCAAGCTCCTCCCAGTCTTTCTTTTATATCTACTTTACTGTCCCTACTCACTGTTCTCTATTTGCTCTTTATCAATACCCATTTATTTCTTTTTGAAGCTTAATTTGTTTTATCGCTAAAAACTGGATGGCGACATCCTAGTATTTAATATTCTCATAATAGCTGCCAGTTTATGTTCTCATCTCATTCCTTCCAGTTCAAGATGTTACCTACTATGTTTCAATTGACTTGTTATTTTACGAGTTCTACCTATAACTGGCTTACACTATTATTGTGACTGTATGGGGGTGATTTACTAACCTAAACACACACACACACCAGGTGCGTGTGATTTTCACACAGCAAAACGTATTTATCAACCAAAAAGTCTCTAAAAGCATATTTCCACTAATGCCATATATGGAAAAATCATGCACATGATGCATATATAATGCTGCTTCACAGTTTAGACAAAAATGGTTAGCTCATGCATTTACATTCCTTGCATTCATCAACGCAAGCAACACAACATAGAGCTAATTTACCCAACATCACCTTGGAATTCCTTCAGGGCTTTGCACAACACACCTGCTGGGTGTGTACACATTACAAAGGTGTTTAGATTCCACCCATAGATCATGCTGGGAGGGAACACACTGCAGAGGTGTATACACATTCGTGGTGTGTTTATAAGGTTAGTAAATCAACCCCTATGTCTCTATCCTAAATAAAGAATATACAAAAAAGTATGGTTTTAAAGTACATGTCTTGCTTTTTTTATAATACACCCATTTGTAGAGATCATATGTATCAAGTGTGTGAATAATACAGTGTATGGCAGCACAAAGTCTGTGGCACAGTTAGTTTATTATAGACCATAGTCTGTAATATAAAAATCTTTATCCACTGGTGAGATAAGACAATAATGCTTTTAAATGAAGTGGAAGGGCAGCCACAGGGTATTCAACTATAAGTCCAACATCTGGTTGTGATTCATGCATTATGTATCCTTAGATGTGAATGTGCACGTGAGCACTGGAAAATGTTATCATGAAGTCAGTGCCACCAACCAGGGCTAATAGTAACTGCAGTTCATCTGTTATGATTATGTAACTTTTTCCCGATTAAAGAAAACATACTATTCTCAGTGAACATTTGCTTTAGGAAATGAACATTCACTTTAATTCTGGGTTTTATAAATAAATAATGCAATCAATTAGAGGTTAGGTGAAAGGAAGTGTAAGTAGTACCAAATACTATGTTGTTTTGACCTTAATGCATTCTCTGCATTAAAACTGAAGGTATATAAAAAAAATAAAAGTTCCTAGGAGGTAGGGATTTTTGCATGTTATATGACGTATTTTAATATGTTTGTGTAACTAATAAATGCAAAGACATTTTTATACATAATTATGAGTACATTGAGTGCCTTCTGAAAAGTTGATTTATTTTGTGTTATTGATGCTATGTATGTTAGGGGGCTTGGCACTATACTTGGACCATCTTGACTGCCTCCGGTGAACAAAACATATGGGACTGCATGTCTCTTCTGTCCAAAAAGTTCTCCCTGTCTTTATTCTTTGTGCACACTTCACAGCGCATCTGGCATGCAGTGTACATACTGTGCGCATTCACAACATCCCTATGATGCTGTGAATGGGTTGGGGAACGCAGACGATGTGACTCCTGTGCACATGTCCAGGAGTTACATCATCAGTGGCCACTCAATGGCCATAGAGGATTCCCACAGAACCTGGAAGTGGCAACAGCAGGGATGGCGGCAGCTTGGGACCTAAGATTTATCCAGCAGCACTGGAGAAGGGCACAATTGTAAGATAAGGCCCCTTTCACATGGGCTGATCAGGAGAGAATTGGTGCTGTGACATCCATGTTCGTACAGTTTTTTTCCTTCATCTTGTGATGGAGGGAAAAAAATGCATTTACCGGACCCCATGCCAGTCTACGGGAATCAGATATAAATTGACATGTGTCCATTTAAATGATATTTCCCCTGATCTGGCACAATCCGGTCCGGCGAAATGGAGCACTGTTCTGTTTGTTTTTCAAAGACCTGGCTAGAGGCGGGGTTAACTGGGTGTAAACGGATGTTCATCTGTTTACACACTGCTGCACATAAACTTGCATTGGGCATCCGATTGGGTTCAACTAAAAAACTGACAGGTGGACCTGATCAGAGCAGCTGTGTGAAAAGCGCCTATGTGTGCCATAAGTATGCTGTGTATGTGGTCATGTGGTATGTAGTCTGACAAAATTCCACCCTTCAATCTAGTGGTTCACTACCGCTTTAAGGTAAAACATGCATCAGTACCTTTCCATGCCCCCTGCCCCCAAACATTTACCTACTGCCCATGTATAGTATTGTAACTATACTTTCTCCCTTTATATTGAAATGCAGTGTGCAAACTGCTGGCTGTATATAAACCTTGTAAAATTATGTATTATATCATCACTTTTACACTTTTGTTTTATAGAGTTCTGTATATCAGACCATAAAGAAGGGCAACTGGAAATAAGAAAAGAACAAAACTTGCTATGGCACTGGCTGCTTCAATGCATTTACACATATGCTCAAATGACAAAATAGGTGCTTAAAAAGTCATACACACAAGTTCCAATGACACAATAGGTGCTGAAATACTCATAAACACAAGTTTCAATGGCACAATGGGTATTGAAATAATCATACACACAATTTCCAATGACACGATTGGTGCTGAAACACTCATACACATGAGTTCCAATGACACAATAGGTGCTGAAAAAGTCATACACACAAGTTCCAATGACACAATAGGTGCAGAGAACGTCACACACAAAAGTTCCAATGACACAATAGGTGCTGAAAAAGCCATACACACAACTTTCAATGACACAATAGGTATTGAAATAGTCATACACACAATTTCCAATAAGACGATTGGTGCTGAAATACTCATACACACAAGTTCCAATGACACAATAGGTGCTGCAAAAGTGATACACACAAGTTCCAATGACACAATAGGTGCTGAAATAGTTATACACACAACTTTCAATGACACAATAGGTGCAAAAAATACTCAAGCTCCAATGACACAATAGGTGCTGAAATACTCATACACACAAGTTCCAGTGACACAATAGGTTCTGAAATACTCATACACACAAGTTCCAGTGACACAATAGGTGCTGAAATACTCATACACACAAGTTCCAGTGACACAATAGGTGCTGAAATACTCATACATACAAGTTCCAATGACACAATAGGTGCTGAAAAAACTCAAGCTCCAATGACACAATAGATGCTGACATTCATGCACATGAAATCTCTGCTGAGTCACTGGGCTCTGAATGCAGGAACACACACTCCAATGAGACAATGGGTATTTGAATGCATGTATACACAAACTGTGATTAAACAAATAAGACAGGTCAAAATACCAAGTCCTGAAAGCCATGTACACACAGCTCCAATAAAGCACTGGCTGTTGCAATGCATGCACATACAAACTTCACTGAGACATTGGCCTCTGGAATGCAGGTACAGTACACACAATCTCCTCTGAAACATCTCACAAAGCCTGATTCTTTTATTTATCGATTTTTGTATTAGTAAATACATTTATTGGGGATAATATTTCTACCTTTAGCTTTACAGTAGTCCTACTCTGGTATTTTGTTTCTTTCTTTGAAGCAATTGCTTGCTTTTGATGAGCAGTATAATTACAGCAACTAAATATAAAGGGTTCCAACCATTTGAGTACCTCATTGATGTAACTGTAGAAAATTGCAGACATGTTTGCTGGAAACAAAGTATGCATGTCTTTATGTTTTACATTTATGTTCAGCTGTCATTAGCACCAACATTTTGAGGATGCACATCATCTCTTATCAGGGTGGAGAGACCATAATTATATATGTAAAACAAACTAATATATATATATCTATATATACATATCTATATATATATACATATATATATAGATATATATATATATCTATATATATCTATATATATATATTCATTTTAGGGTCCTTGCAGACTTTAAAGAGACAGTCTCAGCATGTTCACGAGAACTATCAGCAGTTGCAGGTGTGACACGGCCCTGGCGCTCCATCACTGTCCTGAAAACATTAGTCTGTATTGTTTTAGAAAACTAAACAAAAAGGTATCAGTAATTGTCAATGTGAGTACTTGGACAAGTATTTGTACTTTTTATAAAAATTAATGCAGCATCTGACAGTCCCAAAACTGTTGGATACCAACAGGGTCATAGAAAAGTCCAAAATTGGAGATACTGCCCACTTAACTGGCATTAATACTTTTATTTGACAGGCTACTCATAAAGCAATTTTTTTGTTTACGGTCTCTTTAATAACTTGGATCACACAAGATCTCCTCAGAAAACATCATGGTTATTCACTATTGAGCTGAAGGATATAACCGTAGCTTCAGCTAATCCTTTGGCTCACTTCAGATGCAAGAGCCCTTTGGTTCAGCCAAACTGAAGGGCTGCTGTATGGGCTATTCACAATAACCCGTTTAGCAGCCGAACAGGTCAGCCAAGCCAAACGCATATGCTTCGGCTTGGATAAGCCAAACATGCAGTCCAAGTCCCCGCAAATGTTAACAAATGTAAAAAAATAAATGGGCAGGGTCCCTCTCCCAATCCATACCAGACTATTTAGGTGCATGGTAAACAAAAGAAAAGGGCACAGGTTCCCCCCAAAAGTCATAAAACAGGGAGAAAATGTGGGGTCCTCCTTAAAATTCTTATTGGGAAAAGTTTGGTCTCTTTATTTACATTTTACTTTAACCCTTTAGTGAATGAGTAGGGATACAAGTACCCCTTACTCATTCACAAGGGGAGGGACAGCATCTGGGTGGCCCATTTATTAAAGGGTTTACACCGATGCTAATAAGCCCCCCTGCTCGCTGACCCTCGCAACCACCGAGTCAGGGTTGTGGCCGAAGAGGCCCTCATTCGCATTGGCATGAGGACATGATGCTTTGGAAAAGCACCCTCCCTGGTATGGTGCAGGGAGGGAGGGTGCTCGCTCTTCCCCCCTATTCCTGCCCTGCCAGGCCTGTGCTCAGATAAAGGGTCTGGTTGGGAATTTTAGGAGGCACCCACTTTTTTTCTCATTTTGGGGGGATGGGGTTCCCCCTTAAAATCCCTACCAGATCTAAAGGGTCTGGTATGGTTTGGGAGGGGGACCCCGCACCGTTTTTCTTTTTCTTTCTTTTGTTTACATTTTTTATATTCTTCTCGCTCCGAGGTAGCGAGCAGAATAATCGAGCTGAATGCCGCTTGGCGGCATTTGGCTATTCACTTGGCTATTCACTGAAATCAGCCATACTCAGTTGAAGTGAATAGCCGAACGGCGTTCGCCTCCTTTCAGATCGACTTGGTTATTCACTCGGCTGCCTTAGGCAGCCGAGTGAATGACCCAATAAATGTCTGTAGTGATCTTCAGAAGACCAACAAACCAATCGAACAAGTGATCTATACTAACCAGTAATTACCACCCAAAGCCACAAATGTATGCATAAATATGCAGATTACACAACAGTGTACTGGTTACATGTTATTACCATGCTACTAACTGGAGTTGATTTATTAAAGTAGTAAAGAATATTTACTCTACAAAGTAAATGTTCACCCAGCTTAATAAATAAGGTGAGGCTATGTTCACTCTGAATATACAATCTCATGCATGGGACAATCGCTGTGCATATTATTGGATGATTGAAGTGGGCACTACTTCACCATATTTAATAAGCTAAGTTAACACTAATTTTGCTCAGTGAACATTCTTTAGCCTTCACTTAATCAGCCCCCTAAGGTTTGCCATAGCACAAACAGCACTTGACCGCAGCCTAAAATTGCCAGTTGCTGCTTCCTGCTACTTAAAAAACCCATGTTATAGTGTTAGGTGAGTGCACAGAGAATAACATTTCTTTCACATGCAACATCTTTTCATAACAAAATAACCTCTTTAAAATAAGTTGTTAATTTGGCTGTATGCACCAAGCATTCCTTTACACTGGATGTGTTTTGCAGTGTAGCCAGCAATGAATGTGAATAATTCCTTGAGTCTCAATCCTAGGAATGAAAAAGGTGCATATTCAATGTAGAAAAAAAGCACCCAACAGTTCCAATTTATAACTGATTTACTCCACAGCATATCCAAAAACAGTACACACACTTCACTGAAATACTAAGCCAGGCCTCAAAATTTCCACTCGCCCCCTCGCAATTGGCAAGTGAAAAGTGCATGGGGGCGAGTGGAATGTCATCCAGGGGGTGTGCTGCCGGCAGGACCAGGGATGGGACACTACCGCCGCAGCAATTGCTCGCTTCTGTTCTCTCCACTCCTTGTCCGCTGCAGCTACAGAGCGGCCGAGAAGGAGAAGAGAGAACAGAAGCGAACAATCGCC
>NW_017306336.1:1260538-1297688 GCF_000935625.1 Nanorana parkeri
CCGGCTGTCTTCTGCGGCTTCCTCCGTCCAGCTCAGCTGCCATAGGCTGGGAGGAAGACTACAAAGACAGTGAGACACCTGGCCAGAACGTTATGCAGGGGGAAAAGAGGATACATGGAGGATCTCTGTACCGCCTCATGTACTACTCCTTCCTCCAACACTCCAGCCCTGCTGTACAGGTACTTCAAGAGGTTTATGCCTATAACTTGCTTGTACTTTTTAAATGTTTATTTTTTTTCTAACCGTAATAAATAAAGAATATTTGCACAAAACTACTACACATTCATTTTAAAGGATTTTTCAATTCTGGTTTCTAGTTGATATTAAAGGAATAATAATGTTCACTAAGTCCATTGAAACTGTTAACGTTAAATACCCAATCATATGCAAGGGGATTCAAAAATGTACTTCACCTGCACATGATTGGACTGGTCCACTCATACATTCCACTTCTTTAGTAAATCAACCATTATAAGTAGATTGTGGCTAACCTAATTAATTTTAAAGGATTGTTCAATTCTGGTTTCCAGTTGATATTAAAGGAATAATAATGTTCACTAAGTACATTGAAACTGTTAACGTTAAATACCCAATCATATGCAAGGGGATTCAAAAATGTACTTCACCTGCACATGGTAGGACTGGTCCACTCATACATTCCACTTCTTTAGTAAATCAACCATTATAAGTCGATTGTGGCTAACCTGTTGAGCTGAAGAATTACAGAAATGGGAGCCATAACAGTCCATATGATAATAATACGGCATCAGTGCAATGTTTCAGTATCTGAAAGAGGTAAGGATATCTCCATGGCAACAACCACATTCCATTCAATCAGCAAACACTACATATGTAGCAAGCACAACAGGATACATACGTCTTTTAAAGAATAACAAATATGAATATTTACATATATTGATGTGGTTGTGTCTTTTTAATGAGCCTGCAATTCCTTCATTTCTTTTTTAGTGGACGGCAATACATTGGGGTGTTAATTTTTACATATGTAAGGATATGTATAGCGTGCTTTTATTACAAGGCAAATTTGCCTTTCACATTAGCTGCAGCTATGTGATGTATATACCAGATCCTCTTTATACATAATGTATACATATATATTTGTGCAGTTCATCATGTAGTCCCTTTTGAATGTAACAGATGACAGATGTAGCCTACTGCAGTTCCGCTGGGTGGCAGATGTCCTTATTCAACATGCAAACATGATTTAATATTCATGTCTATGATTCATATACTAATATGCTTAAGGAAAACTATAATAGATTTAGATAAATTCTTTTTTTTTTGTTTAAGTGTTTACAAGTTTAGAAACTGATATTGTTTGCCACTTTTTTTATTAATTACTTGCATAAAATTATTTTAGAAACAATATATGCACTGTGCTTTCTTGACATTGTTACTTCCCAGAGCATTCTGGAATTTCTAATAGGACAGCCCAGCAGGAGCTTCTTACAACCCCAATTCGAGAAAGTTGAGACACAGTGTAAAATCTACATAAAAACAGAATGCAATGATTTGCAAATCTCATAAAAGCATATTTTATTCACAGTGGAAAACAGAAAACAAATCAAATGTTTAAACTTTACTTTACAATTTACCATTTTAAGAAAAAAATAAGGTCATTTTGAAATTGAATGCGGCAATACTCAATAACGTTGGGACAGGGCCATGTTAACCATGATGTAGCATCCCCTCTTTTAACAACACACTGTAAATGTCTGGGAACTGAGGAGACCAGTTGCTGGAGTTATGGGAGAGGAATGTTGTCCCATTCTTGCCTGATACAGGATTCTAATTGCTTAACAGTCCTGGTTCTTCTTTGTCCTATTTTTAGTTTCAAGATGCACCAAATATTTTCGGTTGGTGAAAGGTCTGGACTGGAGGCAGGCAAGTTAAGCACTGGGACTCTTTTACTATGAGTTGTCATAGATGCAGTATGCAGTTTAGCATTGTCCTGTTGAGATATGTAAGGCCTACCCTGAAAAGAACATCATCTAGATGGGAGCATATGCTGCATAACATCTTTCAGTATTGATGGTGACTTTCTCGATGCCCAAGCTGCTCATTCCATACAGACTAATGTACCCCCATACTATCAGAGGTGCAGGTTTTTGAAGTGAGCTCCGATAACAAGCTGGAAGGTCATTCTTATCTTTATCCGGAGGATGTATTGCCGATGGTTGCCAAAAAATGGCAAATTTCGATTTGTCTAACCACAGAACAGTTTTCCACTTTGCAACATTTTAAATGAGCTTTGGCCCAGAAAAAGACAGCTGCGTTTTTGAATCATGTTCAAATAGGGCTTCTTCTTTGCATGATAGAGCTTTAACTGGCATTTTTGGAATGCACAGTGAACTGTGTTCACAGACAGTGATTATTGGAAGTATTCCTGAGCCCATGAAGTGAGGTCGATCACAGAATCATGCCCATTGTTAATGCAGTGCCCACTGAGGGCCTGATAATTACGGGCATCCAATATTGTGTTTCGGCCTGGTCCCTTGCACACAGAGATTTCTCCAGAAATTTTACATTGGGGAACATTATTCTGAAATTGTTCGACAATTTTAAGGTGCAGCTTTTCACAGATTGGTGAACCTCTGCCCATCTTTACTTCTGAGACACTCAGACTATTTAAGATGCTCTTTTTATACTCAACCATGTTACTGGCCTGTTGCCAATTAACCAAATTAGTTGCAAAATGTTCTTCCAGCTCCTCCTTGTTAGTGCAACTTACTGTGTCAGCTTTTTGTTGCCCTGTCCCAACTTTTTTGAGAAATGTTGCTGCCATCAATTTCAAAATTACCTTATTTATTTTCTTAAAATGGCACATTTTCTCAGTTCACACATGTTATATGTTTTCTATTTTCTACTGTGAATAAAATTTGTATTGATAAGATTTGCAAATCACTGCATTCTGTTTTTATGTAGATTTTACACAGCGTCCCAACTCTTTTGAAATTGGGGTTGTACATTTGGACTGTCTCTCTCTAACTGATCATATGACTTACAGATAGGCTCACTCAACTGTGTGTTATGAAAAGCACCAAACAGCAGAAACAAGTAAATGACTGCAGAAAATGGGCTGTCAGCAGACTACAAAGCTCCATCTGCTGGCTGAACATTATATGCAATATTTTATATTTACTAGACTAAAAAAGGACTATAAATTAGTTTTACAATTCTCAATCTTATGTCTTGAACATAATAAATAGCTAAAAAAATGTACCAAGACACCATGCATTCCTTTAAGGTAACTATACATGTCAAACTTTTGCTGATATGATTGGGCTGTAGCTTTTTACAATCTGACAATGTATGTGGTAACAATTTTAGGAGGAAGGTAAGAAAATGTAGGCTTCTTTCCTGTTCTCTACAGACTGCAAGTTCATTCCTCTGTGAGAGATCAAAGGTCCTTGAGGGACCAGAGCTGGCATCCATGAGCACCAACTGATTACTGGACAGGTAAGAAAATCTGATGCTTATTGTCCTTCCCTTTGATAAACGGCATCGGCAATCACCCTACTCCTCCTGCATACTTCTCAGCCCCTACCAGGTATAGGATTTCACACAGGAAGGTTTTTTCTTCCAACTTTTTTGGTCGGTCACAACGATTTAGGCTCACGCAGACCTTTTTTAAGAGTACTGAGACCAACACACTGTTTCGCTGTAAATTGTAGAAAAATACACATAAATATTGTGAAATAAAGTTTTGGTACTCTTCCTCTAACCACCCTCTAAAAGTCAATGGCCACCCTTAAATTAAACATTGGATAATCAATTTCAGATCCCAACTTTTCCAGGATCAGGTTATTACTGCAAGATCTGCAGACACATTAAGACCAAACAATAAATGTTTATTTAATAGACTATGTTTGTCTATCTGAGAGATTAATATTCCTCCTAGATAACATTGGTACAACAAAGTATCTGCTACACATTGCCCTGCATGTTTTTATTAAAGTTTAAAAAAAAGAGCGTGTTGAGTGGCTGGATCATGTATGTACATCCACCTATCATTTAATATCCATGACTCACAATAAGTTGATCATATATCAAAGTATTTGCATAAGATACTATAAGAGTGATGGCACACCTATGGCACGTGTGCCCCAGAGGGCACGCAGAGGCCTCTCTGGTGGCACGCAAGCCAAGGCGGGGGTGTCAAATTAGTATCACCCGACAACCAGGACATGCAGTTCCGGACGAGAAGTTTTTTTCTACATTCAGCCCTGCTTTGGGCAAGCAGGGCTAATTGTAGACTAGGAAAGTCGTTTCCCGTTTAGTATAAGTGATCTCGGCGATGTCGCTGAGATTACTTGTAATAAGCCTGCTGGTCCATCTCCACCCACCGCCCCTCCCTCCATGGTCGCCCTCACCCCCCAGCTGCCCCCCTCCCCGCCAACTGCCTCCCTCCCCACCATGGTTTTCGGGGTCCCCTTCTGGGGAACCCGGGACCACGGCAAAGTAGTTCAGGATGGAGAGCGAGGAGCAGAGCGGAGAACGTCTGTTCTCCGCTCTGCTCCGTGTGAACAGTGAGACCGGACCGCTGTAATCACAGCCTTCCCCTCTCAGCTGTCACTAGAGAAACAGCATAATTATGTACTAAAACTCATTTATTGGTGGTGACAGCTTCAAATAATGCAATGAAAGCAATAAAGTTAAATGAAAAAAGAGTACACATTTATAAAATAAATACAATTTAAAAATATTTTTTTTAATAATAAGTAAAAAATTAGAAAATCAATAAAAATTATAAAAAATAAAGTAAAAGATAATGAGATAAATAAAAAATTTTAAAAAGTAAAAAATAAAATAAAAAATAAAGTGATAAAAAAATAAAAAAATTATAAAGAAAAAATGAAATGTTTAAATGTTTGAATATGTGTTTCCCTGTTTTGCCTAAGGCAGTGACGCTGAATGTTTTTTAAACCCCATCCTAAAACACAATACCAATTTATTTTCAGTGTTGACACTTTGAGATAAATAAGTTGATTTTGCGTTGCAGTTCAGGCTTTAAAACGTTAGCCATCACTGTACTATAACATTGAGAACAATACCCTGAAATATCTACCTGCTGGCCAGTGCTGTCCAGTGCATCTACAGTATGTGGTATTTTATAAGTGCTGAGTGCATGAGCTCCTTTATCTCTCAGTATCACCACACAGCAAGTCTTGGAAAAATTTCCACTGCAACTGATGGAGGTTGTGACATGCAGCAGGGGTCTTCTCTGTACATGGCTAGACTGTCAAATGATGGCAACAATCTGACTCTAATATTACCATGACAGTGCAATCTATAATTCTGTGTAATTCCTTTTGAATTTATCACACACAAAGGAGTTAGCTTTTTTTTTAAACTCATACTTTAATTTAAAACAATAACAACTCTTTTGGGAAGCTAACTTATCTAGTATCAGTAGAAACTATATGGCAAATATAAATTGTCACACAGCCATGGATAATCCTTTCACCATGTAATTTAGAATGAGAAAACATATTTCTCCTCCAGATTACTTGAATCTTAAAACATTTGGAGATTTCATTCTTGACTCATGTATCTAAAGGTCAAATCTTATAGCAGACTCTTTACTTCTCATTCAACTGAATGCACACTTTAACCTCGCCTAATACTATGTAATAAAAAAGACTGAAATAAGCCATGCTATTAGGCTCTAAAATGTGAACTATGACTAAACAAGCCGTTTTTGCCAGGATTTCACAACAGATTCAGACAAAATAGATAGGCTGGGTTTCAGATACCCACATTATCAAGAGATAAACACTTGTCTAGTGCCCAGTCTGACCCAGAGAAACGTATGATTAGGAAATTCAGCAAAGCAAAAAGATCCTGTGAAAAAATACACCACAAAATGCCACTGCTATTTCGATTTTGGAAATGTATCTTGTTTTTTATGTTTTCTGTACAAACAAAAAGAGTAAAATACAAAGTTTGTTTTGTCTAAAACCTGAACTCTGGAGAAAAGGAAACAAATAATATTGCAGTGGATCTCCCCCTGCACTACAAGGTGAAATGCTCATTTTTGCCTAGGGTACAAGGAAAAAAGGACTTTAACTTACCTAATCCCTCACTCCCGCTGCTCCTTCTAAGTGACCAGTGTTGTGGACATTTTATTAGGGTGTGTTTTAGTATATTGTAATATTGTCATCATGTCTCTCAGTGTCCAGATTTCTGGGCCGTGCTCGGTTGGAGCGTGACCCGGATTTAAATAGACACTGGGGTAAACCATTGGAGTGGATATCTTCCTGTGGATGTGCGAATAATGGCAGAGCAGTGGTTTCTTAGCGAGTGTATGGACGCCAGCTAGGGCCCCTGCGCAATGCACGGATTTATTGGCTTGGTGTGGATGCGCTTGCTTTGAGGACATAGTATTATTTAAGATACATATCTGCCTTTTTGAAAGGAATGTGCGTTCGTATTTCTGATGCGTCTGATCAGTGCGCTGGAGATAGTATGGCATTGTCCCTGCAGATAAGCTTCCATTCATAGGAATCATAGTAACGTTATTGGGCATTGCTCACTGAGCAGTGCTGGATAAAGTTCGCTCCAGTGTTAATGGGAGATTGTGTTTGTGGGTCTGGAAAGATGGTGGCTGTGCATACATATGGCAAGGATGAGTCATGTTCTGCTCATCTGTTATCACTTCCTGTTTGACATCACTTCCTGTTTGACATCACTTCCTGTACGATTCTTTTGTTGAGAGAGAATAAAAGCTGCTGGAGACAGGAGACACGCTCTCTTAGAACAGAATCTCCAGCATGAAAGCATCACCTGTGTCATGACTCTACAGAGGTACCTCTGGTCCTTGCACAAAAGAGCGTAATACACATGCTTTTAAGCACGGGAAAATTCTTTGTGTTTGGCATACTTTGGCGCACTTTAGCGCAGCATGGATTTGTGCGTTTAACCAAGCGAATTTCCATAACACCAGTCCCTCAAAGCCTGTTCTCTAAGGCGCTCTGCCTGCCAGTCACAGCTCTGATGTCATCAACTAAAAAGTCCTGCATTGTAAGTGAGGATGTTAAGGGCCCACCCCCAGCTGTAGCAAGAGAGATAAACAGGTGGGGATCGGCTACCAGGGGAGCGAGGGATAAGGTAAGTAAAACTCATTTTTACTGGTGTAGAACTTAACCCTTTCAGTGTGGCAGGAGCTGTGTAATGTATATAATTGAGCTGTTGTTCTCTCACTATCAAATTACGAAGTTGTATTAATTTTAAAGAAGTGGTAACCAGGGTTATCTGGCTTAAAAAATTGGATGAAAAGAATTACAAATTATTTTGGCAGTTAACATGGTTTATGCACATTGATTTCAACTTATGTGCTTTTGTGCAACTTATATGTATTTACCTGTTTGCCTATACTTACAGTTTAAATTTTGTTTCTTTTGATCTTGTATGCGAACATGTTTGAGTTGGTATATATCTTTTCTCATTGTCTAATTGAACAATAAAAGGGCTAAATTATTAAATGCTCTAAGTAGTCTTCTTTGGGTGTAGTATGAAATCTGTTTTAATTTTGTAGCTTTGGATATTAAGGATCTCCCCCATGCCCTTTGTTTGATAATCCCTTCCCTATTAGCCTTGAAAATGGAGAAATTGATTTTCAAGATTCACCTCCCATTGATTTTAATGGGTTAGCATTAAGTTCAAACCCTCCAGTACCGCAAATCAAACCCAAGCAAGTTCACCCATCAGTGAGTGTTTCCCAATGTGGCCTAAAGTCCATGGAGTGAGGAGCTGGAGTAATGGTACCTGGGTCTCGGACATTCCTAGAAACACTGCAGTAGCCCAGGATATTGAGGCTTAAATGAGTTCACTGATAGGGGGTGGTACAATCTGATACTGTAACTGTCACCTTTGTTATAGCCTTTTGAAAGAGATGATACAGAAACTATTGCAGAAAAGTCTTGATATCAGACTCTCTGAGAAATGCAAAAAGCCAGTAGGTAGCTATTAGATTACATGAATGAAGTAATACCTTAATCCTGTTGTAATAAATGTTTTCAGTTGCACTATAATTGCTTCTCATTTTACTGTAAGCAGAAGATTGCATACAGTAAAACAAAAGAAAAAAAAACAAAATAGGAGCGTCAGCTCCTAGGTCTATGATGAAGGATCGCCAAGTTTGATTTTGTATTCTTTGTTGTATTTTAATGTATGCCCAGGCTGGATCATGGGGGAGACAGAAGGTTAATGATGTCAAGAAAGAAGGCCTGATGGATCTGATGATTCATCCTTGAAGGCCCTAATTATAAATAATTGAAATAAAAATATTTTTTTTTAAGAGATGCCACATGTAGTATACCATCTCTTGATGTTATAATGTTGGAAATTTACAGCTCAATTCAATTTACAATGGTGTTATAGTAATGGAGATGTCACATTTCCAAGGGGCAGTTTCACATATACCTGGAGTGGTACCTTCATTAGCAAACACTTGTTCCTTAACATAAATTGACTGCCAGCAGATCATGTAGTTGCAGCTCAATACCTAGCATTCACACATTGTCAAAGCAAATGAGGAAGATTTGTAATCTAAGTGATTTTGACCATGATTATTGGTGTCATAGATGGTAGCTTCAGTATTCCAGAAATTGCTTAGTGATTGGAATTCTCACATGCCTCACTCTGTAGCATTTACTGCAAATGGTATGAAAAACTAAAACATGGTGCAGTTTTGTGGAAGACAATGCTTTGGTAATAAAAGAAGTCGTGGCCAAAGGAAAATGTCTAGACTTGTTCCAGCTGACAGGAAGTCCACAACTGCTCAAATCCCCTCATTTTACGACAGCTGTGTGAGAAGGATATCTCACCAGGCGACAGGAATTAGGAAAAACTGGGCACACGATCAACAAACTGAAAAACTGAAGTTTGAAAAATGTCTGGTCTAACAAATATGGATTTCTGTTGGGGTAGTAGGGTCAGAATGTGGTGTACACAGCATGAATACATGTATCCTTGCTGTTTTGTGTTAATGGCTAGTGGTGCTGTGAGTATGTATTGATGCTGAACACGTGTACCTCTTTTGTTGCATTTAAAAAAGTGGCCAGTGGCACTAAAAAAACTACAACTACATAAACCTTCACACATACATACATTTTAAACAGTCAGAGTCACAGAACTTTCACCCAGAATTCACACATTTTCCAATTCAATCCAATAAAAATGTTTCAAATTTTGGTGAAAGGTGTGTGATTATTGTGTATAAAATGTATAAAAAGACCTCAAAATGTTCTATGAAATCACATGAAATATGAAAATAGCAGTGCTTTTTTAAAATCAATTATAATATGCTTTGAATGGAAAAAGAATGAACTGTTAGAAATAATAAAGTATTTTGGCACTTTCAATGGAAAGGGATGTTGTGTTAACATCTTTGAAATATGTGAACAATAGAAAAATATGTTTTAAAAAATCTGTACTGTGTTTTGCTTTGTGATTTGTTGGAGATAGAAATAACTGTATTTAAAAACAGATGTTTAAACAACAGGCTGTAAAGACCAGATCAATCCAAGATACTGATTGCTTTTGTGGTGGTGAGTATGGTTGGGCTCGAACATCACTAGTTCATGTGTTCGTCGAACACACAAACTATAAGGATATTCGGCGGTCTGTTTGACCGCTAAATGCCCCACAAGGCAATGCGCCTTGTGAAGTCCTAATTGACCACAGGTCAGGTGCAAGACTTTGCCCTATCAGGGCTCAACACTCTGTAAGAGCCATGATTGGGCAAAGTCATGATGACTTTGCCCAATCGTGACTCACCTGTCAGATGACGTCAAACTACACAATTGGGCGGAGCTAGCTGTCACCGCTACCGTGTTTCCACGAAAGTAAGACCTACCCCGAAAATAAGACCTAGCACTATCTTCAGGGATTTCTGTAATATAAGACCTACCCCGAAAATAAGACCTAGTGTTGGAGGATCTGGTGGTAGATCTCATATTACAGACATCCCTGAAGATAGTGCTAGCCGCAGCTCCCTCCCTCCCGATTTTTTTGTGATATTTTTAAAAAATAAAAGGATTTTTTCAAAAGTCTGGACTTTTTATTTACAATTTTATTTAACCCTTTAGTGAATGGGTAGGGGTACCCCTTACTCATTCACAAGGGGGTGGCATCTGGGGGCCAACGCCCCAGAGCTTGTGGGGAAGAGGCCCTTGTCCCCAACAGCATGGGGACAAGGTGCTTTTCCAGGGATGACCCTGGAAAAGCACCCTCCCAGTGCCGAGGGCATGTGGCCTGGCATGTGGCCTGGCACTAGCTCATCCCCCCTTTTCAGCCCTGCCAGGCCTATGCTCGGATCAAGTGTCTGGTATGGAATTTTAGGGGGGGGGGCCACGTTCCCCCTTAAGGGGTGGGGTTCCTCCTTAAAATTCCTACTAAACCTTAAGGGCCTAGTATGACTTCAAGGGGGAACCCCACACACTTTTTTTTTTTTTACATGGGGTCCCTCCTAACATTCCTACCAGACCTAAAGGGTCTGGTATTGTTTTGGAGGGGGAACGGCAGGTTTTAAGAATAGAAAAAAAAACTTACTTTAGAAATGTTAGTTTCGCTGCAGCAGGTTCTATACA
Organism: Nanorana parkeri; assembly: GCF_000935625.1. Classification (NCBI taxonomy): domain Eukaryota; kingdom Metazoa; phylum Chordata; class Amphibia; order Anura; family Dicroglossidae; genus Nanorana; species Nanorana parkeri. Next base: position 1,271,152 of record NW_017306336.1, read on the forward strand.
ATGTACAGATGTGCCACTTTACAGGCAGGTTAAGGGGACTCCCCAGGCACAATATTTAAAGGGATTTTTAATTTTTATTGTTACCCTTTAAAGGAGAACTATGAGGTGAGTGGTTTTCACTCATCCTCTAACCGACCTGTGACAATGAAACTATCACAGGTCAGCTCAGTAGATTGGGAAGTGAGCGAACACATACCGGCGTTCGCTCACTTCTCGATCCTGTCCCGGCACAGAGCCGTGACGGGGGAGGGACTGGATTCTCCCCACTCCGATCCTCCAGCGCTGACTGGCGGAATGGATGGGGGACGTGGCGGGTACAGCTGGCTCTGCCTCTAGATAGGCAGAGCCAGCTGTCACTCACGAAGCTGGGCGGATCCAGACATAATTGTTTCCTGTCCACTAGTGCAACACCTGGACCCTCATGCCTTTTTATGGCCAAGAACTTGCATATAAGCCCTCTTAAAGGGGACAATCATTTTTGAACGTTCTACCCCCATTGACTTGCATTGAGTTCGAGTTCGTGTTAGAATTCAAACATTTTGGGTGTTCTAAAGTTCGAATTAAAATCGAACTCGGGCCTTTTTCAGCCCATCACTATTGGTAAGATGGATAGGATAATTAATTACCAGAACCACCCTAATGCAATGGTCTGCTGTCCTTCTTGTGTCAGGGCTCAGCAGATGTTGGGCAGAGTAGAAAACATACTTTGTGGGTCTGGCATAACCCAGCTAGTCCATCTTGGGACTAGTGACAGAATATTAAAAAGGTGAAGGGTGCCTCCACCTGACCTCCACATATGACCACTAATAAGAACTTCAAGATTGCATTCTTTCAAATAGTGACTTTGCCATAAGCCACAGAGGACTATGATGTCTTCACTAATAGACAGATGTTTCACCAGTACATAATGCATTAATGCTCACATGCCACATTCATTATTCTAACAAATATTCAGTATTTCAGTAATATCAGTAAGCTAGCATATTTCCTACATGCAACAATTCAATAATATTGTTTTGTAAAGTTCAAATATTTTTAAATGCATCTTTTTAGAGCAAAATGAATGAAATACTTTTGATGTAAATAAAAGGAAAACTTTTGCACACTATTATTAGCAAACCATCACCTTCTGCCTTAGAATGCATTTTAATATCTAGAATGTTTTGAACCCACCTTTTAATGTTTTAGACTAGAACTATAAGAAATAATATTATAACATCTTACCTTAGTTTGAATTTGGCGTGTGTAAAATTTTTAGAGGCAAACAAAAAATATGTCAGAATATCCCCTATTCTTATATTCCGGGATAAAGATCGTATAGTCAAATTACCATCAATCTGAACTTCAATTGAAGAATTGCTACTGAGGGCTTGATAGAGATAAACACTTCCAATTCTCTGCAATGGTGGACCAGTATCGTCCATGAAACTGTGTGATAACCGACTTTTCTTGGTGTCTTCCTTGACACACTCTCCCTTCTCATCACTTGGTTGAATAGCATAATACATTTCTACAGGGCTACCATCAGGCTGTTCCATCATTCTTTTATGGCCGGCAACAACTGTTGGTGGATCAAACCAGCTTTCAAGCAGTTCCAGTTCAACAACACACAACCCTAGATCACTTGTCAATTTGCAACTGCCTTTTACTTCTCTAGTTTCCCGAAAAGCAAACACCTTAACACATGGTAGCTTTTCTGTAGTGCTGTAGTCATCCCAGTCTCTCCCCACAATATAAAACAATATCTGAACTTTAGGTTTAGTCCGAAAAATTTTATTCTTCAGGATGTAAGCTTTGATCTTCCAATTAAATGTAAATTTGTCTGTAAATCCAAAATGGTTGGGGAAAAAAAGTAAATCTCGTGGCACTTCTTGTTCAACAAAAAATGGTCCATATGTGGCGTTCATGACAGGTTGTTTTTTGGCTTTATAAATGAGAAAAGACTCAATTCGTGACTGCAGGCTGGAATTTCTCATGATATCCTGGTTGGCTTCCTTTAGGAAGAAGAAAACATCACTCTGATGAATATTGTAAGTCACTGGTAGGTAGGTTGGAAGCAAGGAAAACCTCTGTACGCTGTCTAATACCCCACGGCTCTCCAGCACTGTTGGGAAATATAAATAATTCATGATAAAATACATTTGCAGAATACAAACATGGAAAACTATAAAAATTTGTTTCTAACTTTTTAAAAGCAAAAGACAAAATATGATACTGCCTGGAGAAAATGTGCATGTGAGATTGTTATCATTGTTATGAAAAGGAGATTTTAAGGGTGAGGTATTGTATGATAATATTATTTTTGGTTCAATGCAAAAACTTGCAGCAGTTATTAAATATAAGAAAATTTAACAGTGACTGAAACATTTAGAAGCTATGTTCTCATGTTGGTAAACAGAAAAGGAAAAGAAAAATGCATATCAAACAACAAACAATAGCACAAAAGTTTACTTTGGCATCACTCTATAATCAAATATTCATGCAGAAATAAAAAGTGCAGATCCATGTACTGTAGCTTCCTTTACAATACAGGGAATGGTCAACAAGAGCTAATTAACATAGGGGCAATGGTTTACACAAAAATATTCTGAGTCAACTGGCCTTTTTACATGTAATAGCATACACTTAAAATTAAACTGAACTAAAAAAGTAAAAATTTGCTTTATTAAAGGGAACATCTGGAAGTGCTAATTGTGCCTTAGCCGTACACTATACCTTTTGCATTGAATTCCTCCTGAAAAAATAGCAGTGCACTTCCTGGTATGTGAGGGTGCCTAGGCACTCCTGTGCCTACAGCCTCATAGCATTATACAGTATATGTAGTGTAAGATCTCAGGCAATGCTGCCTCTGTATCATGGGACAAAGATACAGTGCAGAGAAAGGTATGGAAAGTCAGGCAGTTAAGCAATACTGTGACTAGTCCTTTGCCCTCTACCTGCCTTTTTTAGCTACAGCTACTAGAGTTTAGTTCATCATTAAAAACTGTACCTTTCTGACAGCCTGAAACTGGATCATAAGACACATATTCCAACCATGTGCCACTATGCAACTTCCATCCACTTATCTGTAAAAAAAAAAAAAATAAGTCAAGACAACTGGACTTGCTGTATTTTTTCGTTTTTTTTTTTTCAAGAAAACTACAGCAAGTCCAGTTGCCTTGACTTATTTCTTACATATATACCATGACCTGGATGAATGAGAACCATCACAGTCTTTCATCCACTTAGTCCCATGCCCACCATCTTTTCCTACCCTTGGAAATCCATAAAAATGTATGACCCGAATTAAAAAGGGAAGAGGTGGTAAATCCAAGGTACATTTTATAAAACACACGAAAAAAGGGATTAGTGGAACAGGGGTACGTTGACAAGTGATATAACAATTGTATCTTTATAACTGCATTCCTCTCCTCCAAATCATGAAACTTTGTTATTGCGAAGTAATGCTATGCTGCAGCAAATAACCTGTGAACAGATTTGGTATTAAGAAGAATCTTACTTTAATTTATTCTTTTGATCAAAAAGTCTTAAGATGCAGCCTGGCCTGTGTCATTATGCTTAAAATGTGTCCCTAACATCTACAAAAAATGTATAAAAAGACTCACTGGTGCCTCATCTCAATTATGACATTGGTTCTGCAGCCTATAAATGTCATATTGATGGTGCAGTGCATTGCCCAAAAATATTGACTACAATATAAATAGAAAAGACTGAAATATTGGACCCTCTGCATTCCTGAACACAACATTAGAAAATTACAAAGCTTTAATTAAAAAAAAACACACAAATACACTGTAAACCATCACCATAAAGGTGATCTGTCTTTAAAACAGCATACACATTGGGATTCCCCACATCAGAAAATTATTCCTAACAGTCACTATTGCACAGTAAACATATAAAAGGATTAGTCCCCTACTCTAAGGAACATGAGAGGGTTCTTTTAAACAATGTCCATTCCCAACCTTATACAATTCAGCACATAGAACTATGAATCCTATGCTCCTTACAAATATTATTCTTTCCTTAATCTGATGAAACAGGAGACATATAGAACTTATTATGTCCCAAATACCCTAGTTTGCATTTCCTGTGCACACATAATAAATTGGATATTTCTCAATTTGGCAGACATAGATATGCCACCATAAGTATCTGTCTTGAACAAAGTCTGAGCCTTGGCTTCCGACATAGAACATTCTTCCTAAGGCAAATGGGATCACTAAACAAAAGCTCGGTGACATTCAAGGTTTTATATCAGCACTTCATGAACAAATGTTGGACGGGACTTTCTAGTCTTCTGTAATCATGACCATTATCATTTAAATTCAATGTGACGGACGTATTCCTTACTCCCCTTGACAAAATATTTTTATTAATTCTCCTGTAGTTTTTATGAACCCATTGGTTTTTAGCACAGACTTAATGACCTTAAATGATCTGGTTGTTTAAGAATGAAATGAAACAATAATAGAACCAATTCCCTCATGAAGTCCAGAAACAAAATATTTACAGGACAAAAGTAGCAATTATTATATTTACAATAAATGCAGCTACATCAAAAACATTCTACAGGTATATCATCCCTAAAATTACAGGAATAACACTTTCATTTTCAATTGGCAGCATGTTTTCATCTCCCTGCCCAGCAGTCTCTAGGCAGCCTAAAAGCATTCTAATCTCTAATATAAATACAAGGAAGAGGGTAGAGCAGAGTGCTAAGGCCAGACATAAACAACTATACTGCTTCTCATGTGAACTTTAAGGATGAATATTGTTCCACAGTCAGTGGTGGCTTTTTAAGCATATTTACTATTTATATTTTTTTATGAAAATATTTGAATGTCCATAGGCTGGCCAGGACACATATTGTTGTTCTCTTCTTATAGAATATTTCACTTGGAACCATTAGGATGTAAAGTATAAGTGCACTTTCAAACAAAGTGCACATACTTTTTGCCCACCGTGACCTACAGTACCCCATCCTCTCAACATGCATAGTTACCTCCAATCTGCAGCTTCACAATGCCTACCCAATATATTCCCATAGTCTAGTCTGCTAAAGATTTTTTATGAAGGATGCAAACTTAGTGGTATGCTTCTGCAGCAAGATGATTGTAAATGTGCATCTAAGAAGGGACGAACAATAAGGATAATTGCACTTTGACATGACTGCACATATCCTTTAACTTACTACTTTTACTATATAGCATAGTACTTGCAAATTTCTTATAACATGATTTATGCTATTGTAACCATATATGAAGATCTTTCTATTGACTTATTGGGTATTATTAGAAAAATAGTAAGTAACTTGGTGGATATTCTGTGTACCCATGTGTGTAACAGGTATGAATGTGTGGGATGGCCCGTTGTTATGCTGGGGCTGTTCTTGTATCTAATACATTGTAAAATAAAAAAACACACTTGTATTCTCAAGTGTTCTGTTCTCAAGTGTTCCTTTATTGCTTGAGAGTTTTGATTTAAAGTTCAAAAGAGCTTGGTGCAGGATAGAGTAGCAGCAGACCCCCCATAGATTATTTGCAAGAATAAATGGCAGGATAAATTGACATGGGAGCTACGACTGCTGCCTTTTTATCCAAGACTGCCATTTTATCCTTCTTTTGCTACTTGGTGGTCACTGACCTGGAAAAACATGTGGTTATGAGGTGTCAGGAAAACTGATATGTATTAATTTGCTCCAAGTGGGCTACTTAATTAGTAAGGAGCGAGGTAGAGAATAATAGCCCTGCAGCATCCACTTTCCAACAAACTTCATCATGGCAGATCCTATATTTCTATTATAACAGGTTCCTTTTAAGTGCCTTTTCATAAAAAAAAGGTTTATCGTTAGTTCACTCAAAATCTTCTTTTGAAGACCACATGCAACCTGGGGAAAAAACGTATTCCATTGCAGCTTTTAAAATAAAAAGGCAACTCTAGCTCCAATACTCACTTCCCCTTCAGAGCTGTCCCCAAGGGAATCGGATCCAGCCCCAGTTCTCTTTCAAGTTGAATGACACACAGCATCATTCAACCCATTTCCTGCGAGCCCACGTTGTCAGGGCCCCCCCCTCCCCACCATAGACTCACAGGAGAATGCTGCAGAGTGCATTGCCACATCATTACTCTCCGAGGCATCCAGGATATGCACACTGGCAGAATTAGAGAATGGTGGAAAGGACATTGTGATGTTACCAAACCAGTCTGAAGGCAGTTGAAAAATATATCTGTATACAGATTTATAAGGTAGGGTGTGGGGAGGGGCAAATGGGGGAAAAATCTCGAGTCTGGAGTTAGCTTTAACTTGTGTGTTTGACTTCCTGTTTTCAGATTGGCCAGAAAACGAAAAACTAAAATGAAATTCCAAAAGATGTGAATCCGAATAATGAAACAAAACAGCGTTCGGACCTGAAACCCAAAAGAATAAATGATTTGAAAAGAAATAAAACACATTTTTTGCCAGCTCGCATGTCTAGCAGCAAGTTGGTGCTTTGTGGGGGCTAGCATATCTGTATTTTTACAAAGGAAAACTACAGATCTTTTTGATATTGTTACTAAAAACTGCTAAAAGAAAATGTAACAATATAATTTACTGGTAGATTGGCAAAGGCAAAGTCAGTGGATCAGATAACAAAAGCAAATGAAGATCAGCATGGATTATAAGATATTAAATTGACTTTAATCCTTGTAATATGTCTCACTTATCTTAAGTGTCTAAGAATACAGGCCAGTAGCATCTATTCAGTGTTTCATTTTCATTCTCTGGTTCAGCCTTGAATCTCATGGACTGCAATCGGACAATAAAACCATACCTTACATTTAAACACTTTGACAACTGAGATCTAAAATGTATCTAGACATGTCATTACAGATAAACATACTGGGCAGGAATGGGACAAACAGTGATGCATACGTGAGAATGGAGGTACAAGAATAGGTTTAATATCAGCTAAAAGGTTTCCTTATCAAAAAACAATATATTGCAGTGTTTTGTGTGAACTGTGGTTGTTATTGAAGAGATGACAGAGGACCCAAGCTTCGCATTAAGGCCTGTGGACCTTTAGCTAAGTCACTGCTTAAAGATATTAATATGTCTTGGATTATGACAGGGTTTTCAGAATCTAACCACCAGGGATGACGTGCCATGTTAATCTTCTGTGTTTGGACAAGATCTTCCAAAGACTGACACAGCAAAGAAAAGGAGCTGTCACAGCTGCAGAGATGTGCGTCTCCTCAGGTCACTTTGCTTGGAATCTACAGCTAAGTCACAGAGAGGCCAAGAAATTAGACTTTATACAAAACATCAGCTCGGCACACAGCTGAAATGCGTAATTAGCTTTGCATATTTAGGAAAGATTGTTTATCTGATAATAACAGATGTGTTCATTCTATTTAAATTCATTACTCAAAATAGCTGCAGACTTATTCTGATGAATATTAAACATTCAAAGATTTGAAACAATTTCTCCAAAATGGCTTACCGAGTCTGCAGACCAAAATGGGAATAGCATTTGCTATATTAAATCTGTAATTTATGACTTCCAGAATTTACTTTGCAATGGTATTTATTTATGGTTTAAAAATATAAAATGAAATAGAAAGGCGCATTTAATCCATATTCAGCAATGTACTTTGGTAATGTATTATGAGAAAATGACATGGGAGTGAATTCAGGCAATAAAATGAAAGGAAGCACACTGTCTCTTGATTTACGGGATTGGCATAGATAAAATCCAGCCTAGTGAAGGTATGAAAACCACCCATGGCTATAAATGGGTTAAATGGCAAGTTAAATATGAGCTTCTCCCAGTGACATTATTAAAGAAAATATGTACTTCAGCACTTGGCAGTCTTTTGAGGCACCCCGAGTCCTAATACACTGGCTGGATATTCTGTGCCATGACATGGGCTAAAGGCCTTTTCAAACTTTACAGTGACAATCTACATAAATATCATTCTGCATATGAAGGACGCAAATTACATTATTTTCAGCCTGGCCATTTTTTTCTCCTATGACACAATTCTTGTTTAAATCAACTGAATGGACCACTTCAAAATGCATCACAAATGTTTAATAACCACATTTTAATACTAAGATATATATTTTCTAATGCATTTACATGGCGTGCCCCTCTGCAATTCATGCTATGCTATAAGACAGATGTGGTAGACTACTTTGCCTAGAGATTCATTACACTCACTTCTCATGTATCGGATGTGAATCTTCTGCTGGTTCCTTATATTTCTAAGAGACTTTGGCACTTGTGCACCAAAGTTTGTAAGTTCACCCATGTGCTTTAGCCATCATGAGAAATCTCACTACCACTATTAGAAGCCAGTAGCAGATTCAGTGTAGCGGTGTACTTCTGACTAGGGATGGTCCGCCGGTTCGAACATTAGTTCAAATCGAACATCGGCTGCTCAAAACTTTATGGGATGTTTGCGGTCTGTTCGATCGCGCAATGTCCCATACTGCAAAGAGCCCTCTGAAGCTCTAATTGGTTAAAGACTTGCACCTGACCACAGGTCAGGTGCAAGACGTTGCCCAATCAGGGCTCAGTACTCATTTGGAGCCATGATTGGGCAAAGTCATGATGACTCTGCCCAATCATGTCTCGCCTATCAGATGCCGGCAAACTACACAATTGGGCGGAGCTAGCTGTCACCGCTAGCCCCGCCCAATTGTTTATGTTTTGCCGCCATCTGTGAAAATGCCATTATGTGGTGGGAGTCGGCAGGGAGCGGACGGGACGGCGGTCGCCGGTTTTTATTTTTATTATTTCTATTTATTTTTTATTTCTTTGTCGTCGTGGACAACGCAGGACGCCGTGATTGACCCTGGATTACGTCAGTGGATCCATTTTTTCTTTTTTTTAATTAAAGACAAAATCATGTCTTAATTTTTTTTTCAATTAAAGGATTTTATCAAAAGTCTGAACTTTTTAAGAACTATTTTATTTAACCTTTTAGTGAATGGATAGGGTTACAAGTACCCCTTACTCATTCACAAAGGAGGGGGCGGCATCTGGGTGCCCCCTTAATTAAAGGGGTACCCCGATGCAAAAAGGCCCCTTGCTGGCAGACCCCCACAACCACCGGGTCAGGGTTGTGGGGACGAAGCCCTTGTCCCCATCAGCACGGGGACACCCTCCCAGTTTTTTCCCCCTATTTTTGAGGGTGTGGTTCCTTCTTAAAATTCCTACCAGACCTTAAGGGCCTGGTATGACTTAAAGGGGGAACCCCACACACTTTTTTTTAGTTTTTTTACATGGGTTCCCTCCTCACTATTCCTACCAGACCTTAAGGGCTTGGTATGACTTTGAGGGGGAACCCCACACACTTTTTTTTTTTACATGGGGTCCCTCCTCACTATTCCTACCAGACCTAAAGGGTCTGGTATGACTTTTAGGTGGAACCCTACACCCTACAAAAAAAATGGTCCCTCCTGACATTCCTACCAGATTTAAAGGGTCTGGTATTGTTTGGGAGGGTAAACCGCACACTTTACGAGTAAAAAAATATATATATTTTTTTAGAAATGTCAGTTTTGCTGCAGCAGGTTCTATACATTGTACAGATCCACCACTTCACAGGCAGGTTAAGGGGCCCCCCAGGCATGATATTTGAAGGAATTTTTCATTTTTATTCTTACCATTTAAGTGATGTGAAAATTACTGCTCCTTTAAAAACTGTATTTTTTTGTTTGTTTTTTTAATTGATTCCTGTCCCCCAGAGCAGTACCCGGACCCCCATACACCTTTTATGGACAATAACTTGCATATAAGCACTGAGGGACACTCATTTTCGAAAGTGCGACCCCCATTGACTTGCATTAGGTTCGAGTTCGTATTCAAACTTTTCGGCCGTTGGGGTGTTCGAATACGAACCGAACACTGGGGTGTTTGGCCCATCACTACTTCTGACAGTGGCCATGTTTACTAAGGGCAGGTTAATAGCTGAAATATAACTGTGGACTAACCTAAGAAAGACTCAGTTGTCACAAAAAACCATATCATATATAATTCCTATTCAGTCCATTTTTCAATTCAAATGGGTTTAAACATTTTGGTTCTGTTTTGACCTGCAGCCTGCTGTAATTGGCTTGCTTATTTCTACGGGCCCACACAGAGCTCAAGCTAAAATGTTAGCCATCCACAACAGTTTTTAGATTTGTTTAAACAAGTTTGAAGATATGCTGATATGCATTTTATTCTTGTTACTTCACTGGGATTATTCAAGTTATTATAGTACGATGACCCTCCCACTTGGAGGTTTTTCTAAAATATCAGCAATCACCTGTTTCAGTATTTAGGAAACATAAGGGAGGAGAAGTGAACAATCTAGGCCAGAATAGCTGATTTTGAAAGATTCTCCAATTCAGCTCACTTTCCAGTTCAGCTATGTTGTCCTAGATTGTTCACTTCTCCTGCCTTCTCCAAACTCTTCACCCTTTTGTGAATAACCCCCTAAATTTCATCTGAACCTGTCACATTTATCTCTCCAATGCTGTAACCTGTCAAAGCGACATACAACCCTATGGAGGCACACCATACATAGTAGGTTTATGACACTTCTAAAATACACTAAACCATTTGTTAGAGGCAGAATATATAGTGTGGTCTCGTATCTATCTTCCTGCCCTCTTCCTGTTTACAAATAATTTACAGTGTTCAAACAAATCTGCTTCCCCACCATTATAATTTTTTGCACAATTCCTTACTATACTGTACATCTGTTTTTGATGAGTGTATTTTCATAAATAAAGCACAGCTATATTTATTCTACCTCTAGAGTTTGTGTAAAATGCATAGACTGACTCTTTGCGTCACATATGTCTATCATAAATCCTTATATGCCAGACCAAACATGTATTCAGCATACTGATGTATATATAAAAGCCGGGGAAAAAATCAACAAATGTCCTTTAAAATCATTCACAGTCACAGAATTGCTCTGTGTCCTATTTGAGCACATTCTGCATATGATCCAAGTAATCCCTCATCACTTGTCAGAATAAACATCTTTTATGCAGTATTTTTTTCAGCTTGTCCCTTAGTACATATGACACTCTAGAGCCTACAGGCTTTTATGCTTCATTTTCAAAGTGATTGACTGGCAGCTGGCATCTGAAAGCTGTTACCTCTAAATCTTTAAACTACGTATTTTAGGTCATTTGGAAAACAAGTCAAAATCATCAGCACATTTAATAGTCCCTTTTAAAAATGCCTACAAATATTTTATGCTATACCTGTAAAATTTTCAACAAAATTATGTTTTTTTCAGGTCCGTACAGTTAAAAAAGTTCTATAAAATAAGATCAAAGGGTCCATTTAAAAAGCAGTGGTATAACCATCTGTACAAATATAATGAGGGGAATTTATCTGAACTGGAGCAGACAAAATCTGGATCAGCTGTGCATGGCAACCAATCAGCATCTCACTTTCATTTTCAAATCTTAACTGAACAAACTGAATACAGAAGCTGATAGTTTTGATAAATTCCCCTCAATGTGTTTAAAACTTTCCAAATATTATAAGAGAAAAATCAACTGCCAAATCATAAATACTTAAATGTATTATTATGATCATAAATTTAGGCCCACACACAGAGACTGCCCTTAAAGTGGACCTTTACACTCAAAAATCAAATTCTACCAATGCACCCTTCTATGTATGAGGAATAATAATAACATAGACATGTCAGGTGTAAAATGCTGTGATTTAGAAATGCTTACATTTCTAAATCACTTCCTGCTTTGAAAACGCAAATTATTTCAGTTTGCCAACGCAATGCACACTGGGATTGCCTTTTCATCAGCAGAGCATTGCTGGGAAATCTCATGTGTAATCTCAGGTGATCTCAGGGAAATGCATTTTCCTCCCCAGAGATGATGTGCATGGTCACATGTCCTAGTCATATGTATAGTCACATGTGCCAGAATCCAGGAAGTAAAAGGAGAGCAAGTAATCTGCCCTTAGCAAACACGGCCACTGTCGGAAGACTGGGGAAGAAAAGAGAAATAAGGTATGCAAACAATACAAAGCCGGCAATTATCTAGAAGTATGTGTTTGTAGATTGTCATTACTAAACATTTCTAAAGGTGTGTTTGTTGTTATTTTAAAGATATGGGTAAAGGTCTGCTTTAACTGTAACACCCCTAGTGTCTTCTAGCACAAACTATCTGTATGCCTTATTAAGCCAGGACCTGCATTATGGACTGACCCTGCCATGTAGAAAGGGAGAAAGGGGTGGGAGCGTGATCTGGGCCCTATTTCAAAGGAACATTGGGAGGGGAACTCATCCAACTTTTTATTTTACATAGAATGAATCAAACCCTGCAAAAACTGTTCCAATGGAAACGTAGAATGCCCAAAGTTCAATGGGGGTCCCATGTATTGATTACAGATACATTGACAGAAACAATGCTTTCCATATTCTGATTCCATTAGATTATCACATTTATTTTCTAAGGCACAGCTCCACTCGGTCAGTAGACTTTTATTTGTGGCACAAGCAATGTTAGCTCAAAATGATTATCTATGAACCCACCACTGTTTGAGGAGTAGAAAAATCAAGATACTCTTACTTTGATTAGTCTTCCAGTATAGGGGTTGTCCACAAAAGTTAATTTAACTCTGGGACCCATAGTTGTCTGTTCCTGGTTTGGCACTCACAACCCTGATAACTCAGAGACTGTTACAGTAATGTAATAATCCTTGGGGATTAGTGAACAATTTCAGGTCCACTAAGGTTTTATATCAGACAAGTTACACTGTACAATTAAATAGATACAATTATATGACTCATTCTTTTATTCATTGTAGGCAGGTTTGTTTATAGCTTGGGTACTATTGTTTTTGTGTATATCAATGTACACCCCTAGTGTTTGCCTTCAACTTCCATCTATACTTTTAATGTATAAACCTTTAACCTTTACTCACAGGTGATTTTTAACTGTTTTGAAACAATCTTTCATTATCTTTTATACAGCTCATACTGTAATATACCTTTGTTTATCCTTACAAGTTGCTAAAATGACCTGTGACTGTAAAAAGAGTTGGGAGGGGGAGGGGAAATTAGAGTGTTTGCCCAGTTTTGTATGTTTTCAATGTTAAAAAAAAGTAGCTCCGGCTGATCCTTTGGCTAGCTTTTGGCCGACTGAGCCCTTCGGCTATTCACTATAGCCTGTACAGCTCTCGAAGTTGGCAGAGTGAAAGCCGAAGCAGCCCAAACGCTGAGAGCTCAGCACGGCCGGCAGTGATATCAAGGCCGGCCCCGCTGAGCTCTCATGACAGTTCAGCGTCCCCTGGTTACCAGGTAACCAGGGGACGCTGAACTGTCATTACAATGAGAGCTTAGCAGAGCCGGCGGTGATATCAAAGTCTGCTCTGCTAAGCTCTCATCGTAATGACAGATCAGTGTCCCCTGGTTACTTTGTAACCAGGGGACGCTGATCTGTCATTACAATGAGAGCTTAGAGGAGCCGGCTTCAATATCACTACCGGCTCTGCCGAGCTCTCATTGTAATGACAGCTGGTCCCGGCCAATAGAAAACAGTGTGGTGGAGCTAGATATCACTGTTAGCTCCACCCCATCATTTTCAATTTTTTAAAAACTTTTTAAAACTGTTTTTATTATTCTGCTCGGTACCACAGAGCAGAATAGAATTCGGCTATTCACTCACTGCTGTTCAGAGTGCTCAGTCTTTTTATCCACAAAATACCCCTTCATTACTGTGCTATAAGGCAGAATCTTAAAGACACATATAACCTATACGATTACTTTAATAAAATAAACCAGAATATAGACAGGGAACTAACACGTTGTCTATCTCAAAAAAGAGCTTAATTAAAATCATTACAAACTACACAGCCACAAGCAACTATTGAGAAAATAAAGACTTTAGCCAGAGCTATGAATCACAAAACATAGCATATTGAACTCATGTCTATGTAAGATTCTAAACAGTATACCGTACAGAGGTAGGCAACATCATCACTCCAGCCACAGGCATGGTTCCCAAATGTAGAGGCATGGTCGGAGTTGTAGTTTCACCACAGCAGGAGTGCTGAAGATGCCCTGATATATAATGTAGTTGTCAGGACTATAAAATGTACATAATTCTGTCAGGAATATGTACTTACATTTCTGGTCAGGGAAAGAAAAAGAATGCCCTGACATTTGACATTGGCTGTCAGTAGGATAAAAGTTGACCTAGCGAACATGAGCAACGTTAGTTATTTTTAACAAAATATAAAATTTACTAATCCCCAGTTACATTGGTGGTCATTATGAGGGTAGTCTAAACTGACCACCAAAATAATAGAGAATTTACACTGACCACCAATGTAAGTTAAGATTTTACACTGATCACCAATGTAATAGGGAATTTACCCTGACCACCTATCTATGATTCTACACTTGCCACCAACATAATGGGGACATTTACACTGACCACCAATGTGATGAGTGATTTACACTTACCACAAACATAATGGGTGATGCTACAGTGATCATTAACATAATGGGTGATACTACACTGACCACCAATGTAATGGGGAATTTATGCTGACCACGTTGACCACCAATGCATATGAAAATTTTACACTGGCCACCAATGTAATGGGAGTAAAACCAATGTAATGGGAGTAAAACTCCCATTACATTAGTGGCCAGAGTAAAATCTCCCTTACATATACCAATAACACACACCCCAATGTAAAGGCAATTCTACACTTACCACAAAATCAAGGGGGCTTCTGCACTGACCACCAATGTAAGGGGAATTCTAAACTGACCACACATGTAAGAGAGGATTCTGTCCTGACCGCCATTCTAACAGGAGCATTTACACTGACCACCAATGTAATGAGGGTGTTACCACTGACCACTGATATAATGGTGGATTTTACCCTAACCACTGTAATGGCAAGATTTACACTGACAACCAATGTAACAGGGGTATTTAAACTGGCCTCCAATGCAATTGTGCCATTTACAGGAAACACTACTGTAATGAAGGAATTCTACACTGGCAAACAATGTAACAAGGTCATTTACACTGACCACCAATATAATGGGAAGATTTACACCCAGATAGCAAGGATAACTTGCCACAAACTTGTGGCAGGGTTCAATTTTAATTCTTGTTTACTTGCTGCACACATTGCTGGCAAGTTGTAGACTTGCAGAACACTTGCAGCACAAAATCTAGTTGACACTTTTTGAATTTGTAGCAAATTTGCTTGGCAAGTCTACAGCAAGAGTCCGGCAGGTCTTAGCAAGAGCTCTGCAAGCTCGCTGGTCTGGAGACTTGCAATGCAAAATTGTGAAGCTTGGCAAGTCTGCAATAGTTTAGCAAGTCATTTTCAAACTTGCAGCTCAATTACTTGCTATCTGGGACACTGACCACTAATACAACAGACCACTAATACAACAGAGACATTTACACTGGCCAGCGATGTAATAGCAGTATTTACAGTGATTGTCAATGTAAGGGGGGGATTTACATTGACTGCCAATATACTGTAAGAGGGGATTCTACACTATCCACCAATTATACAGAATATTTTACATTAACCACCAGTGTAATGGGGCCTTTTCCCCGACCGCCAATATAAAAAGGGGTTTAACACTACCCACAAATATAATTGGGGGCTTTTGCACTGGCAACTAATGTAACAGGGACATTTACACTGATCAGCAATGTAACAAGGACATGTCCTCCTTGAATAATGTAATCGGAAGTTTAAAACTGGCCACACATGTGCCCAATATAATGGTGGTCAGTGTAAAACGTCCTATTACATTTGTGGTCATTGTAAATGCCCCCATTAGATTGGTCAATGTAGATGTACCTGTTACAATGGGTTCTCTAAGCTGAGAGAAAAATACATTCAATGCATCTGCAAAACATTCCAGATCAGTGACAGCTTATGATCTTGTTAGTGTCCTTGGAGCTAGCTATACACCCTGTTTTTTTTTTACAGTTCAATCTGGCCATTTAAATACCTTGTATTAGGGGAGATGTGCATGTGCCAGAGTATACTGTCTGCTAGAGCATTAAATATGTTTAGCAGCTTCTGAACAGTCAGCAACAGCAACGCTCACTTCAAGATCTCATCTCAATCATCCTATCTCTCTTCTCCTGCATGGGCATACATCAGTCAGCAGGAGATGCGGCTGGCTCTGCTCTGAGCTCCACAGCACGTCACAAAACAGTGCCTTTATAAGTGGCTGCGCTTGTCCTTTGCTTTACACAATGTGTAATATGGTGGGTGTAGAATCGGATGGGAATGCTACAGCACACCTAAGCACCCCTGGTGCCGCCACCATCCACATCTAATTCACCTGAAAGCAGTAAAGTGTCTGTTTTGATCAGCCCTATTCTATACAAACCACCATCTTTAGTTTGCACTAGGTTGTATTTTAGAAGTTACAGCCCTTTTGTAGTATTGAGCTTTTATCTGTCGTTTAATGCTATGTATATTCTGACTAGGGCAAATACAATTCTAATTATCAGTTACAGCGCTTCATAGCCAAAGAGTAGAACACAATCACCAGCTCATGTTCAAAGGCACTAGTGATCTATTCATCAATAGATATACTCTTTAATTTCAGCATGGCTTTGACAGCAAATGTTTGACAGTTCAAATAGATTTCACAAGCTATCTGATTGTGGATAGTATGAAAAGGAAGTTGTACACCAAGAATCATAAACTTTAGTAAACCTTTCAATTCCATTAAATGCCACTGTCTAATACAAGATCTTTTTGAATTCCATGTCCAAAAAAATGCTTTCAGTTATCAATGACAGTGGATGCCAAAGCATATTTAAATGCTCTGTTTTCAAAACTCTGCCATATGAATCCTGAACCAGAATATATTTGCTGCGCCTTTTACAACACGTCCTGCTTTAACTTTATGCCCTGATTTAAGGGACTATAAGCCCTGTTTTAACTTTTAGCATTCAAAATCATATGTACCTTGAGCTTAAAAGTGCGATGCTGTAGTTTGAAAAGATATTTTAGCACCATTGTCTCAATCTGAACATTCAATATATTTCAATATCTTTTTTGTATATTCCAAACTACCATGTTCCCTTTGTGTATTCCCTTCCTTTACTGCCTTTGGTCAATCATATAGTATGACAGACTTCACTTTAACTTTAGTTTAGAGTCATTAGTTGTACAATCTTTCAGTTGTTTGATTTTCTTGCCTGAAACAGGAAAACCTAAAATAAAATGAACTCTCACCTCAAATGCTTCATCATTAGCACCCTAGTCTTTGAGTTATAGCCTATTTAGGGTGCCCATACACTGTGCTAATTTCAGACGGTTTTTGAGGAACCAGCCGAAATTCGCAGTGTGTGTCACGTGAAAATTCGCAGTGTGTGGACGATGTATGAGGTGATTTATTGCAGTTTGAAGTCCAGACGTCCTCCCCCCCATCTCTACTAACTGAAACTCCATACCTCAGTACGAGCTCGGACAGTTTGATAATATGCAGAAGCCTGAGCTTTGCAGCTGTGATCGAGTGATCATGATTGCAATGCTTTCCAGGCTTTAATGAAAATATTAAAGAAATGCATATTTTTTTATATATATTATTAATTATGCATTTCTTTAATTTTTGCAAAAGGTGAACTTATTCTTTAAGTGTTACTTCTTGTTTTCATGTAACAGTATGCTAAAGTTCTAGAATTGGCAGTTAGTTGTTTCATTTTATCAATGCATTTTTTGCTGAGATTTACACTGGGTTATTCACAAAAGGGTGAAGAGTTTGGGGAATGGAGGAGAAGGGAACAATCTAGGCCAACATAGCTGATTTGGAAAAATTATCCGATTCAGATCACTTTCCAGTTCAGCTATGTTGTCCTAGATTGTTCCCTTCTCCTGCCTTCTCCAAACTCTTCACCCTTTTGTGAATAAGCCTGTAAGTCTATCTTTAGCGATAGTTAGAGGTGGTAAACATCAGGAAGATGTTGATTGGACTTTGCCTAGTACCTAGCACTGTTTCCAGCTCTTTTTTGAGTTGTCTAATTTAAGAGACTGCAGCAGTTTTATTTGGATCTGGGGTATTTTGTGTTACTGTAAAATGTCCCTTGCTCATAGGGGTCTATTCACTAAGCTTCCGAGGGCAGCCGAGTAAATGACCGATCAGAAGTGAAGTGAGCCGAACACTGTTCGGCTATTCACTTCAGGCTGGCACGGCTGATTTCAGCCGTACATCGGCTGAAATCAGCCGTACATCGGCTTGCTTCGTGTGGCTTCGGGTCGGCCGAACGAGGTGCAGAAGGAGTTCGAACCTCCGGCAGGCTTCTCACTGCTGTTCGGGCTATTCTGAAAGATCCCGAACAGCAGTACAATCTTCCACTCCGACACACAGCGGAGGGGGGGTCGGCGCTGGCTCAGCGCCTCACTCTCTGCTCCTCGCACAGCAGGTGAGCCTTGCTGGGGGAGGTTCCCAGTACACACCTTCCATCTTCCTCGCCTGCCATTGGTTCCCGGGGAGGGAGGCCTCCTGGTTGCCTCGGTGACCAGGGGGTGGTCCTACCTCCCCTGGCTATAAAAACCTGGCCTGAGCTCTGGCTTATTGCTGAGTTATTCCACCTTATGGTGAACACCTAGCCTCCCTGCTGATCCTCCTATTGCCTGTTGCCCCTGTGTATCCTTCCCGATTACCGACCCTTGGACTGTCTTCCGCCTTTGAACCTTCGCTGCCTGCCTCGACCCGGATTGGACATTGACTACCCCTCTTGGATTATCCCTAAACTTGTACCGCGTTTCTGGACTGTCAGCTGCTTATTGCCAGTGGGTTCCTCATCTCACTACTAGCTCCCTGGGACGTCTGACAAGGATCGAGGATCAGGTGAGTATATCTTCTTTATTTTAGCTCTAGACCAAAACGAGCAGTTAACCTGTGCCATGCAGGTGTAGCCCCACTGCAAAGGTTAATTTTCTGATTGTCTGAAAATTTCTACTTTAAAGTGTATCTAAATGTTTTCCTTTATTTTCACCTGATATGCTTTCCAAAAACACACACAACACTCCCTGTCCCTTTATGTCTATGCTTTTTTTTATCCAATGTATCTATGGAGGGAGTCAAGGTTGTGACAAAGGCTGGACTTTAAACATTTCTACTAGGGATGCACCAATACCGATACTAGTATCGGTGCTGATAGAGGGCATTTTCACGAGTACTCGTACTGGTAAAAATGCCCCGATACTAAGAGCCGATACTGGCCCTTTACATTTTCCCATTGATTCAGTTTTTGTGAGGTCCTGTGCTTGCTGGGGACCTCGGGGAAGGCTTTTGAGGATCTTGTGGCGTCTGTTTAAATTGTCGGCGGCCGCACATCTTCCACCTCCTGAGACGAACACCGGCACTGGCACTCCAACCCTGTTGGAGTGCACAGCCCCTGTTGGTACATCGCTGAAGCAACAGACAAACTATCTGGTTGATGACTCGAGTTTGCGTTGGTCGGTGGTGCTCGTGGTATATCCCTCCGGTGGTCCACCCACACAGCTGCAAACTGCGAATGGAACAAATGTATTCTATACCTCATTATGGACATGTGATATGAATTGAAAAAATGTCATGGCTGTGTGGAGGTTGTTGTCAATATAGACGTGGCCTGTACTTTATAATTTTTAATTGCAACTAGCTCTTATATTTGTATTGTTGTACATACAGGTACCTATTTTAGTTTGATAAAAATAAAATGTGAGTTTTAATCAATATGTCCATGAGTACACCTTAAACGCCTTAAAAAGCCGAGTTCATTGTTGTAAATTATCAGGGTGTGGTGTGCGAATCTGGGTCCATTAGCCAATGGTTTTTGCTTTTATCTCCATAACATTGTGGTGTGATGGGACTAGTACTTAAAGAAGAACTCCGGCAAACTTTTTCTTAACCCTTGCAGTGGGGCTACCTTCGCACTGCAAGGGTTATGTGCTCGTTTTTGCCTAGAGTCAAAAATAACAAAAATATACTCACCTGAACCTCAGTGCTGGCCAACTGTCACAGCATTCTCCAGGGCTCCAAGGCTCAGGTCTGTATAACTTTTTTGTTTTTGCACCTGGGCAAAAATGAACATTAACTCTTGCAGTGAGGGGGTAGTCCCATTGCAAGGGTTAAGAAAAAGTGTGCCTGGAGTTGTGCTATAACACAATAATGATAAGGTTCATTGTGGTTTCTTTTCATCTCACAGGAAGTGGTAAAGGAACTGCATTTCTGGCAAGATTAACAGGTATTGTTTGTACTTGCTGAAAATATTGTGAGCCTGAAAAAAGAAAACAAATGCAGCCACCACTACATTTCTATAGGTTGAACTCGATGGGCTTTTTTTTAACATGCAAGAACATGCAAACTCCTTGCAGACAGTGACCTGGCCGGGATACCACCCAGGGACCCCCAGTGCAGCAAGGCAGAAGTGCTAACCACTAAGCTACTGCACTGCATTAAAATACTTCCAGAACTGAATGCTAAATTGCAGGCTTATAAAGCATTACTGTTGTGGTGTGATAAATGTATGACACTATACTTAAGTAACTTTTTTGAAAATACCCTGAACTGGCATCCAGAACACTGAAGGATTCTGCACAGACCAGCTTGTTAATTAATTCGTTTTTCAAGGAAACAATTTGAACTGATAAGACACTTTTTTCCAGCTCTGGACGCTGCACATCTTTTGCATTTATGACACATCTGATCTTTGTAGAACACTTTTGCCATGGCGTGACCTGCAACATCGGCTGCATTTTTAAAACAGTTTTGTCTGTACCCAGCTGTGCCAGTTTTTGCCTATTTAATGCACTATATGAGATTTAACCACTTAAAGTTCTCATACTTTTATACCCCATACGGACTAAAGCAATGTTTATATTCCCACTATGGGCCTGTTTATTTAGTGATAACTTTGCCATTACTTAAGATAAAGTAATAGCCACACTGTTTTTTTGAGGACAAACTAGGTTTTCTTTTGGCCCGGGAACTAAAATATTTTCTGTATCACTAAGGGGTTAAATAAAGGAGTTTTATTATAAATAAATACATACATTGTATTCTATAGTTTAAGTTTAAAATGACACTAAAATTATGTTTCTGGTACAAAGACTGTTATTTAAAGTTATTTGCAAATGAAAAAAGTTTTTTTTTTTTAATGTTGTGTATGTTTTTTGCAGCACTAAAAAATAACAAGCAATATAAATGAAAAAAATATATATTAATGCTCATGCACACAGGCGTATTGCAGAGAAAATACAGGCATAATTTCACAGAGCATAAAACACGCCTGTATTTATGGTGCCCAGGAGCTGCAGCTGCTGCAGTTTTCTGTCCACAGCAAAGTATGGACAGAAAACGCTATACTCGGGTCTAAGTCTGCAAACACTGGCAGCAGGATTTGCATGTGTACAGGAGTACATTTCTGAGAGGTTTTTTGGGGGACAGATAGGGCCTTAATTTAGCAAATGTGGATACATATCTTTTTATCTGCTAGGTTTTTATTGGGAATAAATAACAAACAAACAAAAGAATTCAAATGCCTAATTTTCGTAACTTGTGCAATTCCATATATTTACCCCAAAAATAATCAACAAAGTCCACTGATCAAAATGATATCACATCTGTGCAACTTTTTGCAATTTAGCAGAATGGTAAGCTCAAAGTGAACACATGCATTTTACTTTCGGAAAGCTTTAGGCCCTTTCAAAGCTACATTGCAATGCATGCAGGGGAATTTTTCTATTTTTTAAAACTGTTAGCATACCATTTAGATTACATCAACTCAGGTTGAGTGGCAAGAAATTAACATACCGGTGACATTTCTGCAGGTTTGCAATTGCTAAATATTCTAATGACATTGCATTCACTTATGTGAGCATTTGATGCTTGTGTAGTGAACTCAAATGTCATCTAGATTATCTAACTTCATAGTTGCGAACTGGTGATTCACTTTGGGAAGGAATATGTTTATTTTTAGGATGTGTATATAGATATATCTATAGCTATAGATCTATCTATATATATTCTTTATGCAGACCAGAGACCAGAGCCAGAACCCCATCACAACTGTGCAGGGGAAGATCATAACAGTGATCTATTGCTGTATTGCTGGCTGTACTTGCAATGTCAATGCATTCCAGATATAAACTCTAGGTGGAAGTGCAGCCAACAGTTCCAGCCTTAACTCCCGATGGGAGCTACAAGAGCTGCTGATTCCTGGTACCATTTTAAAACAGTGTTGGGATGAATTGCAACTCTCCCAGTGCCATTTAAAAATGTCTCTGGCGATTAAAATTGTTCCATTTTTTATTTTTGGTTGTAAGTTGTTTTTTTTTTTAACTGATGTGATATGTAGATCAAAGATCACACCATTGATCTACATATAAATTAAATAGTAAATACAATGAAACAAAACGTAGCAATTTCCACCAGCCATATGTGAAGCAAGTTTTTTTGCTGGTAAGATTTTGGGCATGTATCTCCTACATTTAAAATCGTCATATGGTTAAGTATGCTCTCAGAGATTCAATATCAGTCGCTTTGATAAGGTATGTGTAAGATTAACATCATATTTATTACTTTTCATAAGAGGAGTTTGTACTAAATACAATTCTATAATTTAATAATTCCACAATTTCTGGCCTATAATGTTAAAGCTGAACTCCAACTATAAAGATTTATATATATATTTACATTAGTACAGCTTGGCACAATTATAGGAGTCCTCTTATTGGATCCAACTGAATCCAATCAGAGAACGTCTAGTATTCAGTCATAAAAACACTAGACATTCACTGAATGGCCAATGTGCAAAGCACATTGAAAACTGTGTTTAAACAGCAGAGGGGAAGTTGCTCTGCACAGCAGCTGAACAGGACCCACAAGATTGTTGTAAAGCACTGTAGTGGCTGAGGCTACTATAGTGTTTTATGGGAACCTGTGACCCTTCCAGGGATAATGTATGTATATGTACATTGTGCCAGGCTGAACCGTTGTAAATAAAAATACACTTAGACTTTGCCCTCTTTTGCCGAGTGTGTATCCTGCAAAAGAGCCTTTGGAGTAACATAAGCATTGCACCTTTTGTAATAAGCACTTATTTGTTTGCACTCCACTGCAGACATGTCTCAGAGTGACTTCTAAAAGCCCATGCTTTTCTCTCCAACCCATAATTGCAAATATTACTTTCCTTTGCCTGGTTTACGTCAAGATGAATATTGAAGAAATGCTCTGCTTTTTAAAAAACAAAATTCTTCGACACTACCTAATAATGGTCTTCTTGGACACTTTCCATCCAATATCCTCTGAAGCATTTCCCGCACTCACATTCAAACTCACATTCGAACTATTCTAATGCATTCTTTAAGACATGGTTGCTCTGGTCCTACATTTTAAATTTTACAGTATATATTTTATTTTATGTGTTGTTTTATAAGTCGTTCTATACACTATTCTCTAGATTTAACACTTAGTTCTACACTTTGTTGTATACCTTGCGGAAATATACCCTTGTTTTACAGGCCATGTCCACTATGTGATCAGATAGATTACAACATTACAATTACATATATGACATGGACAACCTGTACTTCACTCTGTGTTTCATAACTCTGTTTATTGAGGCATCACCTGTAACTATGCTCAAACTCTTTTAATAAACGCTATTGCTAAAAAAAAAATTCATCTCGCTGAAAGGTTTGAAAAGTCCCAGTTTATGATGGTTGGTTGTATGCTAACAGCCTTCATTTTCAATTAAGAGAGCAAGCTTGCCCTTGTATGTACAGTTCCTGGTGACACTTTCTGACGATATCAAAGTTATCATTCTGTTTTCTGGTGCTTGTTTTCTGGAATCAGGACAGAGGAGGCATGCTAGCAGCATCAAAGCTGTGAATTCATCTAACAACAACAAAAATGGCTCCAGCCAAATTGTTATCAACACGCTTCACATATCTACTATGAAGCCAGCTGGGGTTCAGTAAATGTAATTTTTAAATTTTTTTTTTAACTTAAATCATGCATTCAACTACATGGATGGATTGAATTACTAAAGAAGCAGAGCATGTTGATTTCTAAAGTGAATTTTCACTGATCTTAGTGAATGAGGTAAAACGAGGTGAAAATATACTTTGAGAATACTCATGTGCAAGAAAAAAAGAAAAGGATGTTTGCTAACACATGACATGATGACTGCAGTCAGTAAAGGTTAACTTCATTCACTAAGCTAAATGATTTTTCTCTTAGCAAAGGTAATTTTCACTTAGCTTAGTAAATGGGGTGACGTTGTGCTTACTTCAATCATCCAATCAAGCAAAGATTCTGGTTTAATTGTCCTCGCACATGATTGGGTATGCTTTGCAAACTTATTTTTCACTTTGTTTCGCCTCATTCACTATGATATGTCAAAATTCACTTTAAAAGTCAACATGCTTTACTCCTTTAGTAAACCAGGGTTAGTGTATGTATTGTTTAGCAAGTAAGATGTGCTCAGGCCTGAATTATTAATTTAAAATAGACTGCTTTCCCAGCTCTCCCAAGCACCTGGTGGTTGAAGGTATCTCATACAGAAAGCCTAAGGGCCTGTGCACACGACGTCCGTTTTCTGTGCTGACCTGATCTGTACGCTCCTGCACTAAAAATGCATCCCAATGTATCCCTATGGGGTCTATTCACAAAAAGGGTGAAGAGTTTGGAGAAGGCAGGAGAAGTGAACAACCTAGGACAACAAAGCTGAACTGGAAAGTGAGCTGAATTGGAGAATGTTTCCAAATCATCTATTTTGGCCTAGATTGTTCACTTCTCCTGCCTTCTCCAAACTCTTCTCCCTTTTGTGAATAGACCCCTATGTGTTTTATGGGCTACAGTTCTCATGTGCGCAGTCCGTTCAGGTTACGACAGAAAAAATACTGCATGTCACATTTTGTCCGATCAGAAAACGCACTGCACTGCAGCTAACATACTGATATACTGACAGCCCCACCCCAGCAAAAAAATTTTTTTTTTTACTGGAATGCATCAATAACGCGGCAGAAACGCATAGCACCGCGTCTGCAGATCCGCACCTGTGCTGGACATGATCAGGACCTGAAAATCATGTGAACAGGCCCTAAAAGCATTCTGTTTTTATGTACAAGTTTTGGTGCAGGGGTAGCAGTCTTCAAGTATGTTAGCATTTGTCTGTAGTAGTAATAGGTAAGTCAAGATCTGGTGGCTAATATGATCAGTTTGCTTCATGCCAAGATTCACTGATAATGAACAATTCAGTTTTGTGACTTGCTGCATTTCTTTCCGATCATTGAAGAACAAAGAAATCAAAGACAACTTGATTTTACTGCCACCTACAAGAGGATTTGGATATTGGCAAACAAAAAACACCATTCTTGAATAACTCCTCCCACTCGCAGCATGCCAGAAGGGTCTAGCACTAGTTCTAGTGACCCTGCTAATCAGCAGGTATTAACCTCACTTCTTACTTCCTGTTGTTGTTATCAGTCAGGAAGTAAAGGAAAATCTCCGCAATGGGCTGCAGATGGCAAAAAAGCTGACAGGGGTTACAACCCTCCCATATTCTATCCAAAACTAAAATAGTCTTGTCTTCAGTTCTACTTTTAAGGAAAAGTACTATTGCTTTTCCTGGTCATGGTTTTGGGGGAAAAAAGCTCTTTTGACTACTAAGTTTACAGGTTTGCTGATTAGTTAGCCAAAGTTTCACTGGCCTATTGAGTTGTTTTAAGTATTTTCTCAGCAGTAATAAAAAAAATTGCCATAGGCTGTATACATTTGTTAAAGAAAACAGAATAAGAGGTCTTGGAAATAATTGTTTCAACACTGTTGAGGTTTGTATAAGGTATAGTTTCTTGGATGTGTGACCTTTTCAGCCTAAATCATTTTATAACTAGCTGTTGTTCCTCTTTAAAAATACTCCTTACTTAATTTTTATGACTGGAAAAAGCAGACTGACTTCTGATCGGCCCAGTCCCTTTCACCTATTATACATTTTTATGTAAAATTCTGCAGAGTAAATTAAAGTATGAGAAATTAGAAATATACAAGCCTATATGCCCCCATGCCCTTATCTACCCTTCACTACTAAATGCATACATGTAAACACAAACCTCAGATTAGTTGTTTGGGGGGAGAGAGTCTCTCAATGTGGCTTATACTTAAATGACATACATTCCTTTAATTACTTTCTTTGGGGATGTGTTAAACCTCCATGTGAAGGTGTGGAGCAGTACAATGTGCTTTTTTAAAAGCGACACTATTTGTTTATAAACAGTGGCCAGGATCTGTTGTTTGTTACATACATAAATTGCCTGAGGATCTGTCACATGCAATGGGAGTAGTGGCAGGTAAGCACTGTCAGTGGATCATCAAGATTCATGTTGATGACATAACTTGACGTTTTATTTACGCTGTAGAACAATGTTTATTTTTAACATTTTATACTTATTCAAGTAGGGGGAGGAAATCTGGGGGCCCCTTTTTTAAAGCAGGCTTCCAGATTCCAATAATCCCCCCCCCCCCGA
>NW_017306336.1:1297718-1365250 GCF_000935625.1 Nanorana parkeri
GAATGACTCGCCACCCAGCTCCCTGATTGGTCAGGAAGCTGGTTGGATGCTTTCTCGTCATCCTAGTTCACATGCCTTCAATGTTGGGAAGCCTCCATCTTGTCCCTAATCTTTAAGGGACAAGAGCCTCATGCCCACATTCTGTCCCCCAAAAGGAATGTGTGGGTTTGCGGCGGAGGGGACTTATCAGAATCTGGAACCCCCATTAGAATAACGTGGCCTTCGATATTAACTCCCACAGGTGAATGTGTATGGGGTTCATAGAAACCCTTGTTACTCATTCACAAAAAAGGTAAAAAAAAACAAAAAACATTCACACCATGAAAAGAGTCCTTTATTACAAAAAACAATAGTAAAGAAAAACAAAACATGATCTCCCCTGATGTAAATCCAATGGCAAGCATGTTGTCCCATGGTGTAAATCCACTGTAATCATGGTGCCCACAACTCACATTGCAAATTACAGATGCTCAGCCAGCTGCTGTATATCAACAAGCTGGACAGGGATGCTGGGTGAAGTCATTGGCTGAAAATGGTCCTGACCATATGAGGTCAATGATCCCCCAGCCACTCTGTTTTCCAACATCATCTGGCTGGGGAACTGTCATTTTTGCTGGTAGAGTTCCAGCTGCAAAATGGCAGACTTCCAGCTGTTGTTTGTTTACAAGCAGCAGCCAAGGGTTGATGCGGGTGAACTGGGCCAGTATGGCACTTTGTTCGACCAGTCACCAAACTGAGAACAGGCTGGGTTTGGGTCAGACTCATAATCAACTCAAAGCTCATCCCTACTGAGAATTACACCCAGCACACATAACAAAAAAAGTGACCAATACCCAAATTGCCGCTGAGCTTGGTCCCTCTGCGAATGCCTCAGAGGGACCAAGCAGAACAGAAAAATTGTTTTAAAAAAAAAATTGAAAACGATTGTGCGGTGCTAGCGGATCTGCTACCGTAAAAAAAAAAACGCTCCCGGGCGCTCTGGGAGTCTCCCGCTCCCGGCCGCCCAGGAGAGAAGCACTGATTTTTCTTTTTTTTTCTTTATTCTGACACGAAGCCATGTCAGAAAAGAAAAAAACAAAATGTGTTGCCCATAGGAATGCATTGCTAGATACAAATTTCAATTTGCAATAGCCAATAGTAAACTAGCATTGCACCCGCCCTCTGCTGATGGACCTGATGGAGAACTGCAGCAGAGGGCGGGTGCAATGCTAGTTTACTATTGGCTATTGCAAATTGAAATAGCCAATAGGTATCCAGCAATGCAATCCTATGGGCAAAAATTATTATAATTTTTTTCTATTCTGACACGACTCCGTGTCAGAATAAAGAAAAAAAAAAGAAAAATCAGTGTTTCTCTCTTTGACGGCCAGGAGCGGGAGACTCCCGGAGCGCCAGGGAGAGTTTCTGTCTGGAGATCAGTGTCCCTGGTTAGCTGTTAACCAGGGACGCTGATCTCTCTGCAAGTGACCGGAGCCAGCCGTAAGATCAGAAGCAGGCTCTCGGCCAGCTTCGGCTTTCAGAGCGGCTCAGCCGAGCCGAGGCACATGCGTTCGGCTCGACTCAGCCGCTCGGCTAAGTTCGGGAGCTGTACGGGCTATTTTGAATAGCCCTTACAGCAGCCCTTCGGTTCTACTGAACCGAAGGGGTCCTGGGGCCGAAGCTAGCCGAAGGATCGGCCGAAGCTACGGCAAGATCGTTCGGCTGCTTCGTGAATAGACCCCTATGTATCAAAACCAAGCTGAACAAAACTAAAATATTTGTAGAATTGTTGTAATTTTTACATATTATGAAACACAGAATATATAGACTGCAGGTGGTAGCAAAACAGCATGTCTAATGTGTAATGTAAAAATAAAAATATTGCTATATTAATTGTGCACCTATTGATTTGATAACCTGTTAAAATACAGGATATTCTTGTCCATATATTTAAAATACATAATTAGGTAACCGGCTTTCCCTTTTCTTGCTTCCTTTTTTTTTGTTTGATTTGGATTATTTATTTTATGCTTTGCCTATTTATATTAGCATATCACCATGAACAAAAAATAAATATATTTACAGTACATATATAATTGCTTTTCCATTTTTTTTATTTTTCAGAAAGCATGCAAAATCTTTGTATTAGCCTGCTTGTACATAATGCATTTCAGTGGTGACTTTCAGGATTGTGTCTCTACTATAATTGATGGGCATTCTTGCATTTTGAGTCATATGAAACAGGTGAGAATGTTCCTGTGCTCAGTTCAGCGGTGATACTGAAGAGGTTGGATGGAGGACCCTGATCTTTAAGGTGCCCATACACTACACGATTCTCGTACGAAAATCGCAGGAAATCCCGCGATCGTACGAGAATCCTGCAGTGTGAATGAAGATGTGCGACCGTTTCTACTGTACGGTCGCACGTCTTTTGTCTAAGGAGCATGCTAGAAAACCAGCCGGAAATCTTACGATTTTCGGCTGGTTTGAACGGTGCTCGGGAGACAAATGCAGAACGGGCCGGTGTGTGCACACGCACACAGCCCGTTCAGCATTGCAGTCATCGGAAGCCCGCCCCTCAGGGGACGGGCATTCCATGATCGCAAGTACGATCTGCCTGCCCAAGATGGGCAGATCGTACGTTTTTTAATCACTTTACAACCATCACAAGACTAAGGTCTTGTGATGGTTGTAAAGTGTATGGCCACCTTTAGTTTAGATCCTTTGTTTAGGCACTATGGCCTAGGTTTGGAAGCTAAACAGAAAGCGGTATTCACCCCACTTAGAAAAGTGTATGTTTTAGCCAAGCCAGAAGGGGCATCAAACAATTGTTTTGACAGTTCAGAAAAATATTTTATTATTTCCACAAATGGAAAAAGGATAACATAAGGCAGCCAATGTGTTTTGGGGGCAAAACAATGCCCGTTCCGCGGAGCTTAAGCAACTTGTCAACGAATTTAATGGACTCAAATCTGGCAGCCTGGGTTTATGGGTCGAAGACAATAACAAGTAGTAAGTGTACGTCAATTTTAGATGGCTGTGCAGCAGTAAATGAGGACAGCTCCACACTAAACATATGTAAGCATTACTTCTCCACTCCTAGTCTTGGAAATGTTGGAGTGACCTTGAAAGAAAGAAGTCGACACCAAAAAGTGTTGGGAGGTTTGACATTTCTGGTCAAAAACCCACAAATATTCATTCTGTTGACTGTGTTTACATATATGCATTTGATTAAAAGGATAGGCCTGTTTTATTTTTCTCATTTACATTTCAACAATAGATGATAATTAATGTGTGGTGGATATTAGATTTACCTCTTGGTATTTTGTATAGTATACGCAAGCATAAAAATGTGGCGCCTAGGTTATTCTGAGCGCCCAGTGAGCTCTCCCTAGAGACGGTAACATTAAAGATGTATTGAGATAAATGTCTCAAAAGGACATGAGTGATCAAGTGAACGGCGCCTGCAGAATCTGACAGCACCCATTCCGGCTTTCCTTAGCAGGCACCTTGCTCTGGATAATGCTGACAGCTCAGCTTTTGTATAGGAGATTTAAAAACTTTCTCCTATATACTAAGCCCTTCTGTCTTGTCTCTAAACCCCTTTCACTGTGTAATTCAAAAGAGTATTCCGGGTAATTATTTGCATACTGACACACACATTTGCAGTGTATGCCTGTGAAAGGACGTCATAATAATAATCAATGCAAACTCAGCAGATAAAAATAAGAAAAGGGAATAGTGCATATCATAACAAATGGGGTCTATTCACGAAGCAGCCGCAGGATCTAGCCGTAGCTTCGGTCGATCCTTCGGCTAGCTTCGGCCCCAGGACCCCTTCGGTTCAGTAGAACCGAAAGCTCCGTGTCAGAGTGCCCGGGAGAGTTTTTTCTGTTTCTTTTTTTTATGGCAGCAGAACCGCCATTGCTGTCATTGCTAGCTCCGCCCAATCGTTTTCTATTTTTTTGTGGACTTTTTAAACTATTTTTCTGTTCTGCTCGGTACCTCTGAGGGACTGAGCAGAACAGACGAGCTGAATGCCGCTCAGCAGAATTCGGCTATTCACTCACTGCTGTTTGGCATCTATAAGAATAGACACTCCAGCCTCACTTCACTTCAGGTCGGTCTTTCACTCGGCTGCCTACGGCAGCTAAGTGAATAGACCCCATAGTTTGTATTTGTATAACAAATGTTACATTTGATTTTCGCAGCTTGGGTGAACAATTTATTTTAGCACAGCATGGCTTTTTTAGGTAAATTATGGTTTCTGGTAAACCTACTAGTAATTATAATAAAACCCACATCAAGGCATCTTTTTCTTCTGTATTGATAAAATGCAAAGTGAGAGTTCAATCAACAATTTGGCGCCCAGTCTTTTTAATGTTGTGAAAGCGGATTTTTTTTCATGTCTTTGTAATCTTTTGCTGGGCTTCCTGTAATGCCATGTCTTCCTTGTAAATTTGATGAAGTGAGACAGGTCAGCAGGATCTTCAACTTTATAAAGGGGATTTATTACTTGTTCCTACAACCTGTTACAGAACCTATTTAGCCTTTCCTACCACAAGAGGACATGCGGTAGGAAATCACTGTAGGGTCACAAAGCAAAATATATTTGCGTAAAGACTCAGAGAGAACATGATATTCTGTAGCACTGGTACAGAACTGGAACATGGAACAGGAGGGATAGAATGTAAATTACCATGTGAGCTTTCACATACAGGTGTTTGGCTTAATAACAGGCGCTCTTTAAATTTTGCTTGCTGACAGAAGGAAACTAGATACATGCTTTATCTCTGCAGACATTCTGTAAAATACTGCATACAACTGTAGACAGCTATATATTTGCCCTACAAGAAAAGAGTTGAGCTGTCATAAGGCTTGAAATAAGTCTTCTATTTATCCAACATACGTGTAAATGTCAATGTATATTAAATGTACTAGTCAGATAACATTTATTTATCAATATGACAGCATGGTACATACAATAATCAAAATGTGTGCCAGACACAGAATGTAGTTTACTGCTTTCTGAAATTCAATTTATACACCAAGAAATGTGGTGATTTACAGTTGTTTACACATATCTGTCATGGATACACATTGCGGAATGACTGTTTGCCCTGAAAAGTCTTTGATGCATATGTTCATGGTGGAGCATTATTTAAACGTCCATACAAGATATACACACATTAGATCTACAAGTTGACAGACACATTTATTTCTGAAAGCACATAAAGAATTCATGTTTCATCTCTGGTGTAGTTGCCTATATTTGAATGGACCATTTATTCCTGGAGTGGGGTAATGCAGCAAGTCAAGAGGATGCTATATATATAATATTCCTGAACATCAGATGGCTGAAAGTCCTACAGAACAATTTATAGGCTTATAGAAATGTAACAACTACGTTTAGCAAATCAAAATTCCACCCCAGATACTTACTTTTTCATACAACATAAGCCTGCATTTGCTAAGATACAGTATTATACAACGTTTTACATAGAACCACTCAATTTTTGGCCTTTACCGGAGCTCAATTTTACATAATCTTTTATTGCCCTGACATGCAGTATTTGTTCTTTTCCTCCTCCTTCCACAAAAAATAGGGTGCATGGACAGAACAAGTTTCTTTTGGGTCAATAGGAATCTAAAAAAATCCTATCCCCTGAGAACTGGCTTGGATTTTCTTAAAGGGAATGTACAGTGTTTTGTATACATTTTATTTATTTTATTAAAGACAACAAAAAATATTTAATTAGGTACTCCTGTAATAGTCTGTATGGTCATTAAATGACAACTGTACCTGTGGTCCAAGTTGTCCTTTAAGGCATGTCCTCACTCCCCCGAGTGCAACCTACCTTATCCTTACTTGCCTTACTTACCAATACTTGCTTTTTTGTCACCCTTCTGGGTAACCCCATTTCATGCATCTGTGTATCTTTGAGTCTGCGGGGAACTAAATGCACCATTGGAACATTAGAGAGTCCCTGTCTTGAGCTTCCGAAGGTTTTGCCACTGGGTCCTCTTCATCCTGTGCATGCAAGCTGCAGGCCTAATAATTCTTATGGCCAAAGCAGCAGTCCAAAGGACAGCTGGAGGCCACCATCTCTCAGGGACTCCTAGAAAGCAATAAAAACAGGGGTCCTAACCACTCTACAAAAATAGAAAAAAACTAGCTTGGCATAAACTTTAAAGCATAACTAAATCCTAATCTAATCTTTTCTACTGTGGATTGTCCTTAATTGGCATGTGGTGGTGTCTTTTTTTCTCAATACTCCATTTATTCCTCAATAATTACATTTATGGCTTTAAAAGTCCAGTGCCACGCCCATGTGTTCTCCTCACCCATATCATGATGGTGCATGCCACTCTCTAATGTTCCAATGGTGCATTTAGTTCCCCGCAGACTCAAAGCTGTAAGTGCTGTCATACCAACATCAGCCTGGAGTGCACAGTCAGCACACATCTTAGGGTGACAATGTTGCTTCTGCTCAGGCAGCAGTGCAGGGAGGATTGGGAGTCTGCAGCTGGCAGGATTACGAGGTAAAGGAGACAAACATGTATAAGCGAAAATTAAAATATATTTTACAGGAATTAAGCAAAGTTCTATGAATATTGGCAATATTGTGTATGGGGGAATTACACTAATATCTATTCATTAGGGTTGCCAACTGTCACCATGCTCCAGTGTCCTTGTCTAAGAGGATCTTCCAGTAAATACAGCTTTGTCTGCTTTTCTTTTACAACTACTGTTCAAAAAATAATATATCTAGTTTTATTTCGGCAAATACAAATTTCTATAGATACCTCACCCCTGCTCATCTATGTCTTTTTCCAAGTTTGAACTGGAACTGCACAGTTACAGTATGGATCTGTGGCCTTGTTTTGTATGTTGAATTCCATAGTCAATTTTCCTTCCCACAGCCAATAAATTATGTTTTTTACAGAAGAGATACCATTTAATTCATCTCCAGCATGCAATATAGACTGGCTCCTAAGCAGTTTACTGTGAAGTAACTTAAAAGGGTTAGATCAAGACGTCAGGAACACAAGCTGAATTGAAAAGCAGAAGTTTTAAATATAAAGTCATACTGTGATAGAATTTAACGTAAAGGTAGTCAGAGTAAGGTTGGCACTTAAGGACTTGCATACTGTAGCCATGAAGTACATAGGCAATAACTGTAATTGAGGTACATCTACATAGCACATCCGCTTCGCCACTTAATATTTTTAATGCTATAGAGTTATTTTACTGACTTGCACAAAAAATTCAACTTCAGAAAAAGTTGCAGGAGGTCATAAAATCTGCACTTCAAAAGAAATAAAATAGAGCTTCTGAAATCCCAAATAAAAGGTAAAAGAATTGTTACTTATCTAAAAACCAAATGTTTTTCTACAGTTGGGAGAGTGACTGCAATCCTCTATTGGTTGCACTTATTTGTTTATTCTTTAGTTTATTCAAAATGTCCTAAATGATCCCTACTATGTATTATTACTGGGATTAAGTTTTCTTACCAAAGGCTCCAACATATAGAGGGTAAATCAATATCCAAAATCAATCCATATTTGCCCATATTTGAATGAAATTACTGCTACTGCCCTAAACATTGTATAATTCATAGGCATTGACTATATATTTGTCATCTTGGCTCAACCCTACTCTAAGTATATAGAATTTCAAAGATATAGGGGTCTATTCACGAAGCAGCAGAAGGATATAGCCATAGCTTCGGCTGATCCTTCGGCTAGCTTCGGCCCCAGGACCCCTTTGGTTCAGTAGAACTGAAGGGCTGCTGTACGGCCTATTCACTATAGCCCTTACAGCTCCCGAAGTCAGCCAGGGGGCTCAGTCGAGCCAAAGGCATATGCTTCGGCTCAACTGA
The DNA here is from genome assembly GCF_000935625.1 of Nanorana parkeri. NCBI lineage: Eukaryota > Metazoa > Chordata > Amphibia > Anura > Dicroglossidae > Nanorana > Nanorana parkeri. The sequence goes on from NW_017306336.1 coordinate 1,305,581, forward strand.
GCCAAGGTGACAGCCGAAGCTGGTCGAGCGGCCTACTTCTGACGGATGGGCGGAGCCAGCCGTCATCTCACGGCTGGCTCCGCCCATTTGCAGAGAGATCAGCGTCCCTGATTTGCAGCTAACCAGGGACACTGATCTCCAGACAGCCTAACTCTCCCTTGCGGTCCGGGAGTCTCCCGCTCCCGGCCGCCCAGGAGAGAAACACTGCTTTTTCTTTTTTATTCTGACACGGAGCCGTTGGCTGGCGTCAGAATGAAAGAATGGCAATTCCTATTGGCTATTGCAATTGCAATAGCCAATAGGAATCTAGCAATGCATTCCTATGGCGAAAATGTTTTTTCTTTCTTTTTTTTTTACGGCAGCAGAACCACCAGCCAATAGAAAACAGTTGGGCGGAGCTAGCTGTCACTGCTAGCTCCGCACAATCATTTTCTATTAATTTTTTCTACTTTTTAACGATTTTTCTGTTCTGCTCGGTCCCACAGAGGGACCGAGTAGAACAGCCGAGCCGAATGAGGCTCAGCGGCATTCAGCTATTCACTCACTGCTGTTCGGTATCTATAAGAATAGACCGAACAGCAGCGAGTAGCCTGCTGGAGGTTCGGCTTAGCCGATCCAGATGTTGGATCGGCTGAGTTGAACTACTTCTGCACTTCGGGTTGGCTGAACATGCCAAGCATGTTCGGCCGACCAGAAGCCACGCGAAGCCACCCGATGTAAGAGTGATTGCAGCCGATATACGGCTGAAATCAGCCGTACCAGCCTGAAGTGAATAGCCGAACAGCGTTTGCTTCAGGTCGGTCATTCACTTGGCTGCCTACGTCAGCTTAGTGAATAGACCCCATAGTTTTGGAGTACAGCAAACTGTATTATAGTAATAACCTACTGCCAACTCCACTGCCAAGTATGCAGCTATTTTCACAGTCAAAGTTCTCGCACTTCCTTACACTTCTGAAGCTTGCTTTTCCCATCCTTCCCCCTGTGCATTCATAATGACCAATGTTGCAGCCTATCATGGTGATAGGCCAATAAGAATGTCTGGAAGGCATTGTTGAAAGTAAAACCTGACTGTCCCAGTGTTCAACCGCAATGGAAGGTTTTAGAGGCTGCTGCAAAAGGTGCCTGCACTATATATCTGCAGCAGCTTGCTTTTTTCTTGTTTGTTATAGTGAGAAAAAAAATAATGTTGGACAAATATAAGCAACAAAGAGAACCTGGAATCTGAAAGGTTCTGTAGGGTGCAACACTGCATTAACAATCTTTTTAAAAAGTAAGGAGATATACCAAATGAGAGACTATTGTTTAATAGGAATGGGAAGTGGCTGTTGGTATTCTCTGTAGTGGATGAGATCCATGGCTTGGCAGAACCCCATACTCCCTACTGTGCATTGGTATTATACATTTGGAGACATGCAGATCATTACACTCTCTTCTTTGGAATAACATATTCTATTTGGCACCACGGTCATTGACCAGCGAACAGATTACACTATTTTGAATTGCTTATCCTTTTCTGGGTTGAGCTCTAATGATTGATTTATTGATACTATATGGCCTGGGATTTGTGCATGGCTTAAATTTAAAACTGCATATATGCATTTTCATGTAAGTGTGCCTAAATGTATTCTCTTCTTATTTATTAATGCATACATGGTGTTCCTGCCAATCCCCCTTTCTGTTCCATAGAAGGAACAGCACAGAAGCAGATTCATACTGGTGTGGCTAGTTAGCAAACTATTGCTTTCCTTTTGTTGTTACAGGGTGCCGTGCCGACAGATGGCATGCCTGTATCTCCCGTATCCCAAATCATACAAGGCCCTTTATTCCGTATGATGTGCTGCAGTTTGGGTGCTTTGCCCCTACTGTCATGGAATGTTAGAATTCCATTCAGAATGAAGGACACTGCAATGCTTTAATATGCATTGCTTTAAAACACAGTTAGACATTCATTTTACTTTGCAATGCAAACTGCCTGAAGGGGCCTAAGTGGCCTGTTCAGTGTAAGATGTAATAGTAGCAACAGGTTTTTCTTGCTTCTTTGGTAGTTCTTTTGCACAACACTGAAATACATAAATAGAACACATTGAGGTTGTCGATTACTTTAGATTAAAAGTCATGAGTGGTATAAGTGATGCTTATGCTAAGAAGTTATGGAAAATTTTGAACAAGATGAATAACATTCATAGTAATTGAAAGGATCTGTAACCCTAAATGAACCAAGAAGTAAAGATATTGAATATTGTTACTATAACAACAATATTATGCTTTTACTGCATATTGTTGGCTACCTGTCCAATAACTTAGTTGAAGGACATTGTAGGTAGGTCCCCCCCCAGCCTGAAAACAATCAGCTATAGGTCAACAATGCAAAACACAATGAAAGTTTAATTATGTTGAAAATATGAAATCACATACGTAATGTAGGTTGCACATACCAGTAAGACTGGGCTACCTGTTTTTTTTTTTTAATACCCCTTGAAACATTATGTAAATACTTGTTGATCTGAACAGTAGGATATGCACTTCCTTTGACAAGGTGACAACACATTCCATCCTACACTTAAAATGGATGGTGAGTTGAAAAAAATGGATTCTTTAAATGTGCTTTAAAGGAGAACTATGGGGTTAAGGCTTTTCCCCATAGTTCTCCTTAGGGTAATGGGAGGACACTCCCGTCCTCCTGTCACCCTAAGCTCAGTATACCGTGAGCTACAGCTCGCGGTATACTGAGACGCCACAGTATACCGCGAGCTACTGCTCGCGGTGTACTGAGACGCCGCAGCTGAAGCGGATCCCGACAATTGTGTCTGGATCCGCCCAACTGTGTGAGTGACAACTGGCCCTGCCTGTCTAGAGGCAGAGCCAGCTGTACCTGCCCCCTCCCCTGTCCGATCCGCCAGTCAGCGCTGGCGGATCGGAGCGGGGAGGGGGGAATCCAGCCCCTCCTCTGTCTTGGCAGAGGGCCGTGACAGGATCGAGAGGTGAGCGAACGCCGGTATGTGTTCGCTCACCTCCCGATCTACTGAGCCGACCTGTGACAGTCTCATGAAAAAGTCTCTATGAGGTGAAAAGCACTCACCTAATAGTTCTCCTTTAAGGATAAACTCCAAGCCCGCCATAAAATACAAAGATATAATGCATATATGACAAGTTGTTTGGAATTTTGCTCAACCAGTCTTGGAAACAGTAACTGTCATACAGCGCAGCCAACTCCTTGACCTTCATGACATCATAGCATGTCAAAACTTGCTGACTGGACACTTAAGGAGCTGCAGCACAGTGATGAGGTCCCTCCTCTTTTCAATTTGTTCTCTCCTCCAGGCAGCAAATTCACTGTGTGCATGCAGAAATGCTTCATTGGTATCTACTGCTGCCCACCTCCTTCCAGTCTGAGTGCTAGTAGTTATGACTGATGGCTGATATTCTGTTATACTGTATTTCTGGAAAACTCAGACTGGGATTAAGCAGTTGGTAAGGTCAAAGTTTACACAGTCTTCCTGGAATAATCATTTTCCTGGAATAATATTTTCTTCTTATTGGTTGATGCCAGCCCTTAGAAGAAAAAAACTCTATCCAGAGGGGAAAGGTGGGGTGAAGGAAAATATAAACATAGGTAACATTTATTTTGACTATCAAGGGATTGCTAGAGAACTGTGACATATAAAAGAGAGCAATACAGATCTTAAATTACCGTTGATGCACAGTTACGGTTAGATGGGATGCTCCCTTGAAGACTGGTGATCCAATGGTGGGGGAATATTCAAGAATCAGCAGTAGAGGTGCAGAAAGCAGAGATATACAATATGGATGAAATGGAACCAGGGTGATCCTCGCACTGCAAATGATCTGATACAACTGTCTATTACCAATGAGTACAGTGAGCAGCACAGTAGTGACTTCACCAAATCTCACTCTAGATCTTGTCTGAATAGCCATCAAAACCAGCAGACTTAGATCTCACATATGGATATACAGCTATAAGAATACAATATAGGGGTGCCTTGGAATGGGAAGTGCACTGCTATATTTAAGGAAGAATTTAAGGCAAAGGGTAGATGTTTTAGGGTGCTGATTGAGCACAATAAATATTGATAGATGTTCCCTATAACATAGCAAATCTTCATTTTTTTAAGTTCTGGTTTAATTTAAAAATCAATAATGATCCCCTGATGCTTGTTCTGCAAAAGGCAATACATAGCACATTAACAGTAACAAGAAAATACAGAATATCTAGCCCACCATAAGTACTTACATATCTAATTGGTCACTTTAGAATTAGGCACATGTGCCAAGCTGGTGAAAGGAAAGACAGAGCATGTGTATTCTGCAAAGTGAAGTTTGATTTTGTAATAGAATTTTCACTTAGTGAATTTGGGGAAGCTGTGGTGACTTCATTCATCTAATCATGTGCTAGCAAAAATTCTGTTTTTTCCCTTGCACATGATTGGGAATGAATACATTTTCACCACATTCACTAAGCTTAGTGAAAATAGTGAACACACGTGGTTCCTTTAGTTAATTAGGGTCAGAGTCTGATTCATATAAAATAATACCGTATTTCCCCAAAAATAAGACACTGTCTTATATTTTTTTCCCCAAAAAAACACACTAGGTCTTATTTTCAGGGGATGTCTTATTTTTTTTTTTTATGTGCAACAAAATGTACAACAATCCAAAGCTATCTGGTATCACCCCGCCTGTCACAGTAACTGGTGCTATAGAGAAAGTATCGGCTAATGCGGCTCTGCTCCCTGCGCCGCCGCAGCCTTGCTTTCTACAGCACCGGCTTCCTTTGCTATTAGGGACAGTGGTACCAGAGGTGCAGCAGTGGGGACATTAGACAGTGGACAGCGAGGTACACATTACTGGTACAAATTACAGTACCATTACATTAAGCAGTGCCTTCAGGGGGACTGCAGTTGGTGAAGTATGGTACTGGAGTGCTAGCTGTCACTGCGCTGGCCGGAGGGAGTCCCCTGTCATCCCCTTAATACAGTATGTCCCTGCAGGCTGATACCATCTCTCCTGCTCTTCAAGTTTCCCCTCACATGCTACCACCAAACTATGTCTTATTTTCGGGGAAGATCTAAAAGGCAACAGGAGTATAGTAATAAAGCAGGCAGACAAGGGTGGCAACGTGGTCATTATGGCCAGTGAACAATACACAGAGATGGTCCTAAGGATTCTGGAAAACACCACCTGGTATCATCCTATAGAAGCTACTGTAGTAAGATTCTTCCAAGTGAATCTCGAGATAATATTGGAGGAGGCTTTGGATCTTGGCCTCATAGATAAGGGCACACTGGATTTTTTGAGGGTGCCCTTTCCGCGAACGCAGGTTCTTTATGCCCTCCCCAAGATTCACAAATCGTTGGAAAAAACCCCCGGGAGGCCTATAGTCTCCGGGTGTGGGTCATTGACGGAGAATATCAGTTCATACGTAGATCATTTCTTGAAACCTCATGTGGAATCACTGGCTTCGTTTGTTAGAGACACTCCGCACCTGATCACTCAGATACAGGGTTTAGTAGTACCCCCGGGCACCCTACTGGTAGGCCTCGATGTAGAAGCTCTTTATTCTTCTATCCCACACTCCAAGGAGCTTAAAATGACCGAAAGATGCCTGGCCACCCTGGGGACTACAGAAAGTTTGCACAATGCCTTCCTAGTGCGACTCCTGGAATTCGTCCTTACCCACAATGCCTTCCTCTTTAACCATCAATATTATTTACAACTACAGGGAACAGCCATGGGGACAAAGTGTGCACCGTCCTACGCTAATCTTTACCTGGGGGGTTGGGAGCAGGACCTGTGGGCTAGAGAGGACTTGTCTATGTACCTGTGCCATGTGTTGTCATGGCACAGGTACATAGATGACATCCTCTTGCTGTGGACAGGGGGCGTGGAACTTTTGGGAGACTTTGTTGATATATTAAACTTCAACGACCTTAATCTAAAGTTCACCTTCACCCATGACTGTAATAGGTTACCCTTTTTGGATGTTTTAGTGTGCAAAGACGCCGAAGGGACTCTTTACACCAGTCTATATAGAAAAGCCACAGCTGGTAATGCCATCTTAGAAGCCAACAGTGCCCACCCAGCTTGCTTAAAAGACAGTATTCCCTTTGGTCAATACCTGAGAGTCAGACGAAACTGTACCAATGATGTGGATTTTGAAAGAGAGGCACATAATTTAAGACTCAGTCTACGGGCCCGGGGCTACTCAAACAAAATATTGAAAAAATCTTACAAACGTGTAAAAAGTGGACCTAGGAAATTTAACAACACCAATATAAGTACATCTAAATTAAATAAAAGCGGTATAGAGGACTCTCTTGTAAGATTAATTCTAACCTATAATAACCAACATGCACAAATATTAAAGATTCTTCAAAAACATTGGCATTGTCTGACCAGAGATTCGAGAATCTCGAGGTTTGTGGGTATTAAACCCACCATCACCTACCGAAGATGCCCCTCTCTGAAGGATAAATTGACCAATAGTGACTTTGTGAGCAAGCCTTATACCTGCTGTAAATACAAGGGCACTTTCCAATGCCAGAGGTGCAAATTCTGTCGATACGTCCAGACTGGGACGGAGATATCGACCCCTGGGGGTAAGAACCATTTTGTCAACTGTGAGACAAGGGGTGTTATCTACCTGATGCTTTGTTACTGCGACATGTTTTATGTGGGAAAAACTAAACGCTTGTTTAAGAACAGAATATCGGACCATTCGTCCGATATAGCAGCAAGGGACCTCAGGTCCCCCATAGTTAGACACTTTGTAAATACCCATAATGGACGTATCGACAGACTTCGCTTTTTTGCCTTGGATAGGGTCCATCAACCCAGACGTGGGGGGGACTGGGACAAATCCCTACTACAGAGAGAGTGCAGGTGGATCCATCAAACGGAGGCTCATGAGGCGCCAGGTCTTAATGATATGATCAACTTTAGTTGCTATCTCTGAACCATATATACACCAAACATAATGCTTCCTATCTGGAAAACACCACCTGGTATCATCCTATAGAAGCTACTGTAGTAAGATTCTTCCAAGTGAATCTCGAGATAATATTGGAGGAGGCTTTGGATCTTGGCCTCATAGATAAGGGCACACTGGATTTTTTGAGGGTGCCCTTTCCGCGAACGCAGGTTCTTTATGCCCTCCCCAAGATTCACAAATCGTTGGAAAAAACCCCCGGGAGGCCTATAGTCTCCGGGTGTGGGTCATTGACGGAGAATATCAGTTCATACGTAGATCATTTCTTGAAACCTCATGTGGAATCACTGGCTTCGTTTGTCAGAGACACTCCGCACTTGATCACTCAGATACAGGGCTTGGTAGTACCCCCGGGCACCCTACTGGTAGGCCTCGATGTAGAAGCTCTTTATTCTTCTATCCCACACTCCAAGGGGCTTAAAATGACCGAAAGATTCCTGGCCACCCTGGGGACTACAGAAAGTTTGCACAATGCTTTCCTAGTGCGACTCCTGGAATTCGTCCTTACCCACAATGCCTTCCTCTTTAACCATCAATATTATTTACAACTACAGGGAACAGCCATGGGGACAAAGTGTGCACCGTCCTACGCTAATCTTTACCTGGGGGGTTGGGAGCAGGACCTGTGGGCTAGAGAGGACTTGTCTATGTACCTGTGCCATGTGTTGTCATGGCACAGGTACATAGATGACATCCTCTTGCTGTGGACAGGGGGCGTGGAACTTTTGGGAGACTTTGTTGATATATTAAACTTCAACGACCTTAATCTAAAGTTCACCTTCACCCATGACTGTAATAGGTTACCCTTTTTGGATGTTTTAGTGTGCAAAGACGCCGAAGGGACTCTTTACACCAGTCTATATAGAAAAGCCACAGCTGGTAATGCCATCTTAGAAGCCAACAGTGCCCACCCAGCTTGCTTAAAAGACAGTATTCCCTTTGGTCAATACCTGAGAGTCAGACGAAACTGTACCAATGATGTGGATTTTGAAAGAGAGGCACATAATTTAAGACTCAGTCTACGGGCCCGGGGCTACTCAAACAAAATATTGAAAAAATCTTACAAACGTGTAAAAAGTGGACCTAGGAAATTTAACAACACCAATATAAGTACATCTAAATTAAATAAAAGCGGTATAGAGGACTCTCTTGTAAGATTAATTCTAACCTATAATAACCAACATGCACAAATATTAAAGATTCTTCAAAAACATTGGCATTGTCTGACCAGAGATTCGAGAATCTCGAGGTTTGTGGGTATTAAACCCACCATCACCTACCGAAGATGCCCCTCTCTGAAGGATAAATTGACCAATAGTGACTTTGTGAGCAAGCCTTATACCTGCTGTAAATACAAGGGCACTTTCCAATGCCAGAGGTGCAAATTCTGTCGATACGTCCAGACTGGGACGGAGATATCGACCCCTGGGGGTAAGAACCATTTTGTCAACTGTGAGACAAGGGGTGTTATCTACCTGATGCTTTGTTACTGCGACATGTTTTATGTGGGAAAAACTAAACGCTTGTTTAAGAACAGAATATCGGACCATTCGTCCGATATAGCAGCAAGGGACCTCAGGTCCCCCATAGTTAGACACTTTGTAAATACCCATAATGGACGTATCGACAGACTTCGCTTTTTTGCCTTGGATAGGGTCCATCAACCCAGACGTGGGGGGGACTGGGACAAATCCCTACTACAGAGAGAGTGCAGGTGGATCCATCAAACGGAGGCTCATGAGGCGCCAGGTCTTAATGATATGATCAACTTTAGTTGATATATTTATTTAAATTATGTAGGGGACTCCTTATTGCCTTTGTTGTCACCGTGGCTGAGTTTAGAACTGGCTGTATAATATTACAGGTTTCCACTAGGGGGTGACCCCCATATGAGTTGTGTATTATAATTCCTCTGTTCCATACTTATATATCCTAATGTGACTCTGGTTTTGTATCTATATATCCTTATGTGACTCTGAAATTTACGCTATAACAATAGAAATTATCCACAACCCCTTATGTGATCTCATGAGTGGCCCGTCCAAACTTCATCCTTTTTAAACAACAGGAGTCTCCCTTCAGTCCGTACGGACACATATGATGTTTAAAAGTTTATTCCTTTATCAATATACATTAGTCAAAAATATAAAAATATATGTATACTTGTGATTATATGCGGGTAAAGGGACTCAGGAATGTCATTTAAGGCTCCACAGGTGCCATTACGTTATATTAAAGTATATGCAATACTCAAAGTACACTTTTTGAAAAACGACATGGCCGGCTGATTGTGTGATATCTGGCAGTCTATTAGCCTCATTATTCGGCTATTTAATGCATCCATGCAAGACTCAAAGCACACGCCCCTCTGAGCAAGCCCCTGTGTGGGGAGGAAACGCGTCAGGGTAACGTGTGCTAACAACTTCCATGGACACTCACTAAAGCTCATCCCGCACATCAGTCTCGGTAGAAGCATTGTCCAGCTGGGCTTCGAAGTGCGGAGACGGAGCACAGCCGGCTCGGACATGGTCTGAGTCTAGCTGCACCGGAATCTACACCAATCCAGCAGAGATTGAGAAAAACGACCGGACGACAGTTTGCGTTATTTACACAGCCTGTGGATCCATTATTGCACTTGGAACTTTTTACCGTGGAGACACCTGCATCTACCTTTCCTCTTTGTTCACTGTGTGGCCGCACATATATTGAAGTGCTTTTGGGATATCTCTCTAATTTGAAATTCAAGCCAGAGGGCTAGTGAGAGTCCCAAGCAGGGGGAATAGGATTCCTATCTCTGGATCCCAACTACTACTACCGGATACGCTTATTGAAGCAAAAAATCATTCAGCGTTGTGGGATTCGAGCAGGACTGTCTCTCCCCGAGCTCCCTGAGCTACATGAGCTGTGAGTAACTTGGGATACATTGTATCTGTATATGAAATACATTGTATGTATCTGCTCTAACCTTTTATGCCACACCAGTTGGCCTGCAGATCATCCATGGATCTTTTACTACTGTTTACCCAAGGGAAGTTTTTAAATTGTTTTTAAATGTTTTGTTGTGGATGTATTTGTTTAAGTTTGTTTTTCAACGATTAAATATTCAATTTGATAAATTATAAATTTTTCGACCTGTTTACTGAACCAGCTCCGAGTAAGGGATTTCTATAATTAGGGGACAATCCATAATTTGAATAGTAGGTCTAATATTACGTGAATCTTGAAAAATAGCGCTAGATCTTACTTTCGGAGTAGGTCTTATTTTCGGGGAAACAGGGTAGCTAGTCTGTCCAGGACACATCTTCACATTATGGTATGTTCCTGACCTTGCTGACAGCTACAACCTCCAAGACTGGTAAACACAGTGGTTCCCTTGGCAGTGGACTTGCTGTTCTCTACTGAAAGGTACTGTTTTCCATGTAATTGTTTTGCACAGTGTTGTTTTTTGGGGGGATAAAATGCACTTGACTTGTAATGATCACAAAAGCATGTGGCTGCAGATAAGAAAATACATGTTTTTATATCATCATTGTACAGGTGAAACTCGAATAATTAGAATATCTTGCAAAGTTAATTTATTTCACTAATGCAACTTAAAAGGTGAAACTAATATATGAGATAGACTCATTACATGCAAAGCAAGATAATTCAAGCCGTGATTTGTCATAATTGTGATGATTATGGCTTACAGCTCATGCAAACCCCAAGAACCCCAAATCCACAAACGCAAAAAAAGTAGATTATTACATGCAATCAATAAAACAAGGATTGTTCCTAAAACAGCTGCATGGCATGTTAGTTCTATAGTTAGTCTATTCATGAAAAGTTATTTTTGGCCTTATACAGGTGAAACTCGAATAATTAGAATATCATGCAAAAGTAACCTTTATAAAATGTTTGGAGGCATGTACAACATAAATATGCTAGGGGGGCATTATAGCAGTACAGGCATTACTACTGTAAGGACCCCAGGCAAAGTCCTGTCAAGTTAGGACCAGCCTATTCAGAATACATCTATGACCCTTCTGCTTTCATTTTAAACTTCTTGTAGCAGTTTCTGCTGCCACCTTCCCATCCCACTGTTTATTCTCTTGGGTCTCCCACGTCTCTCTGTGACTGTGAAGGTCCCTTCATTTTTAAAGGGGCAGCCAAACCTCTGATGAGGTCCTTGGTAAGAAAAAACAAAGCTTATTTATTTTTAATTTTTTTTAGAGCCCGTGGAACATGCATCGAAAAACAACTTCTCCCTGTGAACAAAAAAAGTGAACCGTGAAATCACAGCACACAAAAACGTGCACAAGGGTGCTTGGTCCTTCAATTAAGAAGGGACCTTGATTCCAGACCCCCAGGCTCCTGACAGGGGTTGAGACTGTTGGTCCACCAACCCGAAGGCCGGTGGACCCGATCCTTTGGGGACCTGCCGGAACAGGGTCCTTCCCTGGCTTGGGTAGAGTAATAACTGTAGCACTCAACATCTCTGGAAGAAACGTTGCGGACTTTGTGGCGTTCTGATATACGGGCATTAAGTATGGAACCAACAGGTCCCCAAACACCTGATAATACTCTCCAGAGAAGCCATCCGGCCCCGGAGATTTTAGCTTGGCAATATGAACAACTATTTCTTCCGCAGTGATAGGAGCATTGAGTGACTGTAGGCTTTGCTCTGATACCCTTGCTAGGTTCACTGAGGATAAAAAGTCGGCAATATTCGTGAGAGAAGGTTGGGGAACAATAGGGTCATCCTTAATATTATACAAGGACTCATAATACATAGCAAATTAATCAGCCATCTCCTGGGGATGGGTGTATTTCTAAGCCGTACCGGCCTCGAGAATATACGGTATCCTAGTTACCGTGTGTCGTCCTTTAATCTGACGCGCTAGAAATGCTCCAGCCTTATTAGCGCTTGAATAGTATGTTAGGCGTAACTTCCTAGAATATCGCTCATATCCCTCTAACAGCATAACCCGAAGCTTGTGTCGGAGTCTATTTAAGTCAGCGGACAAGGATTGATCTGGAGATCTTTTATTTCTGGTCTCCAAGTCCTGGATGGATACTAGGAGATCAGTCACCTCCTTGGATCTACGTTTAGCTAATCTCACTCCCATTTGCATGAAAACGCCTCGCATGTAAGCTTTGTGTGAGTTCCATAATATCGCTGGATCTGACACAGCCATCATTAATGGAGAAGAAGTCCAACAGAGAGCGTTTTGTCAACATTTTTAAATAATAGAGTGTCATTTCTCCAGAGGCATGGGCCTCCAATTCTAGGAGTGTTGGATATGTGTAGTGTTATTGGAGCATGATCCGACCAGGTTATAGAGCTGATTATCAGTGTTATGAGTTTCCTGGAGAAGAGACAGTTCCACCAAAAACATGTCTAGTCTCGAGTTGTGGATTATAGAGTGATACGTGTAGTCACGTCCATTAGCGTGAGGGCAGCGCCAGGCGTCATATAGATGTTCCCTAGCCATAAAATATGTAATATTTGGGGCATTGCGTGACTTAATACTTGAGATATCGAGTCCTAAGTCTGCTATTAAATTAAAATCCCCATACATCATCAAATAACCCTGTTTGACCTTTAACACCTTAGCAACAAGCTTATTGAGAAAATGTAGTTGATTGGGGGCATACACGTTGACTATGGTGTACATTATATTATCAAATAGACCCACCAATATAATATATTTGCCCATATTGTTTAGAATCACCTTTTTGGGTATAAAAGTCACTGAATTTCTTATTGCTAACAATACACCCCTCTTTTTCTTTGAAGGCATATTAGACAAGTATACCGTACTAAAGTCTTTGTGCGAACATCTCGGGACATTATCGTGGCAAAAGTGTGTTTCCTGTGCACAGAGTATATCTGCTCCGTGTTGAAGGGCTTCTTTCCACAGCCAAGCTCGTTTAGCCGGGTGGTTTAGTCCTCTAACATTGTGTGAAAGGATCTTCAAAGACATCTTGTATGCAAGTCAATATGGATATTGGTCACACAACTTATATATCCGTATGGAACTGTAATAGGGTAGATGTAGGACCAGAGGACCCCCATGAGTATTTCCAACCATGTTTCCAGACGTGAATTTTCCGCGGAATCACTATTGCGTATACAATGAGTTTGTGAAGTCAAAAAGACAAAAAGAAAAAACATATAACCAAGTAACGGCAATAACAACATAGGAAAACTGTTTACCGCAGTAAGCCAATTAGGCAATGTATGCAGTGTAATACTGCTCAACTATGAACGGGGACAAAACATTGTCTCACGCCTATATCAGGTAAACTCAGAACTCTTTGTGAAGCAGTAAATCTGCCTTTGGGCAGGGCAATTGAGAGCAGGCCACAATCAGTGACGGGAGGAGCCAGTATTCTTGGCTTTCCTCCATTCCGGTACCAATTTCCTTGGATAAGGCGATGAGGATTGTACTGGGTCTTCTTCCGGTCTGATATTCCAAAGACGCAGCATCCCAATACCCTCCTCCAATGAGGAGATGACATGTGAAGATCCTCTGTTTGTGAGCAGAATTTTTGTAGGTGTTGTTCTGTAGGTGTTGTTGTGTTTGCGAAGCGCTCTGGTTATAGGAGCCATGGTTTTCCGCCAGTTCAGAGTATGTTGCGACAGATCTGGGAAGAATTGAAGCTTAGAGTATTGATCAGGTAGTGTAGAAGTAGACCGTGCTCTAGCCATCACTTGCTCTTTAATGTGGAAAGAATGACATCTCTTGGTACTTTCTCCAGTAAGAACGAAGGTTTCGGAAGCCTGTGTATTCTATTAATCATTAATTCCATGTCTGATACATCTGGAAGCAGGGTGCTGAATAATGTGGCAACATAAGAGCGCAGGTCTTGCTGACCGATTGATTCAGTAATGCCCCTGATCTTAATATTATTTCGGCGAGACCTATCCTCCAGGTCCGCCAGTTTAGCTTTAAGCCAGCCCACTTCATATCTGGTAGTTTCATGAGAGTCAATTATGTCGTTAATAGTGGTAGCAAATTCATCCATTTTGCACTCCACAAGGTCCACCCTGCCCCCTATAGCTGATACATCAGTGCGGAGGTCTTGGACCAGGGTGACCATGTCAGTATGAATAGCACTCCTTAAGGATATAAGCATGTCCTTTAAAGTAGTGTCCAGTACAGGCTGATTGAAGGTAGGGAATCCATTAATCGACCCCTCTAACTCTCTGGTATCGTCTAATGACAGTGAAAGGTGGCTCACCTCAGTTGCAGTCACATGCTCAGTCATCATGCGTGGCTTGGATTTCGCCAGACTCCCAGCAGTAGAAGAAGCCAGTGAGGAAGGCTCCACTGATGGAGGCGATGCCCCAGATGCTGAGGATGGACTGTGTCCCTGCATGTGCTGGCACTGTGTGGACTCCGGCACTGACGGGGACGGAGCTGGAGAAGAAGACAATCCGCTGCCATCTTTGGTTTTCCTCGAGGACTTGAAGAAAGCCGTCAGCTTTTTCGGCCGCCTCCTCTCTTTTCGTTTGCGGGACATGTCTCCGGTAAGACCCGCCGTCTTCACTGAGTTGTGCGGTCGTTCATCGCTGCTCTCCTGTCGGTAAAAATGAGTTCCGAGCGGCCCGAATGTGCGGAGCTCATGGACTACACGTCCATAGCAGTCGCGCGCTAGCCATGCCCCCCATGTATCTTAACTTTTAACAAAAATGTGTCTTATTTGTGTATCACTCAGCTGTAGAGCCTCAAATCATCTCTGAATTGTTGCTGACACTCTCCTTCCTTCTGGAGGGTAGCTACTTTTTTCCCCATAATCCCTGTGTGTGATGTAAAGTAGTCAACCCTCCGAGATGGCTCCCGTGATAGACTAAAAAATCACGTTGAGTTTACTAATTTGTATTGAGCTTGTAATCTGTCACAGGAGCGAGTTTGGAGCGTTTACTACTTTACAACACACACAGGGACCATGGGGAACAAAAGGTGTTGCCCTCCAGAAGGAAGGACAGTGTCTGCACCAATTCAGAGATGATTTCAGGATCTACAGATGAGTGAAACACAAATAAGATACAATTTTGTTAACAGTTAAGGTACTGAATGCATTCCAGGATTTAACTCCTGAGTTTAGAGTCACTTTAAAATAAAAAAAAGATGTGGATTCAGATATTTTTAAAAGAAAACAAAAACTTGAACACAGGACATATTTGAAAAGTATGCATGGTCGGACAATAACAATTTAGATAAAATAAAATTACAAATAGCTTATCATGTTATCTTTGCTTAAAATGGAAAAAGATGAATTGGTGGAACAACAAGTTAATATAAACCCCCAAATGTCTGACACTACCCTTCCAAGCCTCATGTAAAAAAAACACCATTTCTCTCAACACTCTCAATTGTATCTATGGTGATTTTCAGCAGTAGTTGAAATAGATACATTTTCCCATGATACAAGCCTTTTAATGTTTAATGAAAATGGAACACAGAGATTTTTAAGAGCTGAAAAAATCTTTTTAGTTTCCTTTATTCAAGCGACACATATGATCAATAGGGAGGTAAAAGGAGAACATTCATGGTTTTACTGTTTTCATTCTCTACCTCATAAGAGGGCCGGTTGGACGTTTTATCATTATGAAATATACCTAAACCCCTTATTTAAGAGGTTTATACATCACTGCATTATCAGTGAAAGCTTTCCAAACTAAAGAACAAACAGTGTCATTTAGTGTGCTACAGGGACCATTTGTATTCTGCTCTAAAAGTGTAATCAATAGAATGCATTATTTTCCTGCTATACGAGTGGAGAAAGATACAAAAAGATAAACCAGTCCCTGCTTGACTTTTGTAATTGCTAACAAGTCGCCACCTTGATAGTACAACCATTACCCTCTCTTTTTTGTTCTTTGTGCTATAAAGTGTATTTTGCAGCCCTCGTAAATGTTACAAATATTGAAAACAATACCTATTTCAGTTACAAAAAGATACCTTGCTTTCTCTAACTGCAGATCAAAATCATTGCAGTTTTATTATATGGTAAAAAAGAGCTAAAAGTTTGATTTTTTTGTTGTTAGCTCAGTCAAAATTCTTACTACTGCACACCCAAAGGATTTGAAATTTAAAATTGCCTGTGTTGTACCCCAGTGTGGTTTGGTACATAACCAAGATAAATAGGACTGATTTACTAAAGTTTAGGCACATAAGCCAGCACAATTATATTCAAAATAACAACCTTATCCGTGTGATAATTACTATGGGGTCTATTCACTAAGCTGCCGAAGCATCTAGCCGTAGCTTCGGTATAGCCCGTACAGCTCTCAAAGTCGACCGAGCGGCTCAGTCGAGCCAAAGGCATATGCTTCGGCTACACTGAGCCGAGGTCGGCCGACAGCCTGCTACTGACAGCTGGGTGGAGCCAGCCGTCATCTCACGGCTGGCTCTGGCTACTTGCACAGACAGATCAGCGTCCCTGGTTACCAGGTAACCAGGGACATTGATCTCCATACAGCCCAATTCTCCCTGACGCTCCGGGAGTCCCACGCTATTAGGCCCCATTCCCACGTAGCGATATATCGCCCGATTTCTGCCGCGATATCGAGCATTTTTGCCGTGCGATATCGCGAGAAGTCGCAGGCTAATGTTATTCAATGGAGCTGTCTTAGCTCCATGTCTCGCGTCGCTTGTCACGGTCGCTTCTACAGGACCCTTTTTTCGGCGGATTTTGCTTTTTTCTAATGGAGCCCGACGGAGAAGGTTGCGCTACTGTCGCTGGATCGTCGCTGGAACGTCGCCCCGAAAGTCACGCTATCCCGGCCGCTGCAAAAGGTATGTCGCTACGTGTGAATGGGGCCTTAGATAGCGGCCCCCGGCCGCCCGGGAGAGAAACACTTTCTCCCAGAGAGGTTTATTCTGCTTGATCGAGCAGAGTAAACCTTTCCCTGCTCTGTATTCTTATTTTCCTTCTTCTGACATCGGAGCCCTTGGCTGCCGTCAGAATAAAAAAAAAATCACCATAGGAATGCATAGCTAGATTCCTATTGGCTATTTCACTTTGCAATAGCCAATAGCAAACTAGCTATTGCACCCGCCCACTGCTGCTGTCAATCAGCAGAGGGGACCTGAAGTTCTCCATCAGGTCCCCTCTAGTGATTGCACTCGGCCTATGCTGCAGTTCTCCATCAGGTCGACCACTACTGATTGACAGCAGCTATATGTGGATGTTTAACATACACAGCAAACTAGGACTGCACCTTATGCATTGAACACCAGTGTATGATTCGCTAGAAAGGCTCAGGGATTACAATGACTATATACACACACATGCGCTTTCATGTTCGTGTGAGCCCACAAGTGTAAGCGAATCATAATGATTTTTTTTTTCCTGCACTTGATCATTTATTTTAGTAAATCAGTGCTACTGCTTTTGCTTTTTGGCACTGCTAAGATTATACCTTTTCTAAGTAAATAATATACCTACATTGTGTTGTTAAAGTGATTTATTTGTATTTTGTTAAGTTTTGAATATGCACGTTAGAATCTTTTTTGGGCGGTTTAAAGCTGTCTGTGTTCCTCCTTAGGAGATTTAACCTCATTCTAATGAGATAAAATCCATAAACTGGCAGCTGTCAGTGAAACAGGAGGTGAGGAGGAAATATCCCAGTAGGAGGGTGAGATTTCAGCTCACTTCTATATCTCCCATAAGGAACACATCAGTAAACAAATGACAGAGATTCTAAACCTTTCTAACCTTATTCAATAACAAGTTTTGTTTGGAGTTCACATTTACTTTTATAAGACAGCAGAGTCATTTCTACTTTAGCAGTAACTAAACAGTACAAGACATTAATTAACTTGCTCTGTTGACTTTCCTTTTTTATTTACCAGTCATGTAAAATCAGATGTCAGTTACTTAGACTTACCTGGACCAAATTGTGAAGATAATAAAGTGTGCATGTTTAATTGGATGGTTACACTGAATAGTGGTAATAGCAATGTAAATATAATGTAAGTAAATTACTGTGGACCTAATAATATTTTTAAAACCTGCACATTTTTTTAGGAATCAGTTGGACATAAATCTACATGAGTAAATCAAATTGTTAATAAAGTGTTGATTAAGCAAAATGTTCCTTTTTTGTGTAATAACAAAAAATGCTTCTTTTGAGCTCCCCCATGTGACTAAAGCCTAGTCAACTGAACCCATTATCATTGGTTAACAAAATCATAGCGGGTGTTTCATGGCATTAGACTGTAGAGAGTATATTGTATTTTAGCAGTACAACCCTGTACAGTAGATTTCCAGTGTCCACATATTCATCTTCTAAGGTCTCCTGATTATGAGGATTGCTATAGAGCTGAACTAGCAATACAAATGTTAATACATGGTATTGGAATTTGAAATTTACAATGATGTACCATTAGCAAGTTATCACTTTTTTTCAATTTTAAACAATAAGCCTCAATGAGATGGGACAAGTGCCCCTAAATTGTATCATTGTATTGTAAAAGCACAGCCGCATGCAAGTGGTTTTCATCCATCAACCCTGATTAAAGGAACACTGGTGGACCAATTTCTGAGGGTATTCAGAAATGTCTCAATTGACAAAGATTTTAAATGTGAAGGAAGAGATTTATAAATCGAGGTTATGAGAAAATATATCTGATTAGAGCATATGAAAGAGCGAAAAACAGTGAACGGCACACACGGCACTCCACTCAAAAGAGGACAAAGATCACAAGAATGAGGCAAAAAAACATAGTGAGGGTCAATTTACAATATAACTGTAAATTCAAATGTCAAACATAAGGAAAACATTGGCACCTCCTACTACTGTGGGAAATGCAAGTATTGCTTCTACATCAAGCAAGGAGACAGCCTAAAGCTACATAACAGAAGGATGATGCGAGGTAGACATTATGCCGGTTGTGATACCACAGGGCTAATATATTAATATATTCCAGTGGGGCAGTTTATATTGGTAAAACATAGAAATCCCTGAAACTAATATTTAAAATCTGCCTCTCATTCTTCTGACAGTAGCACCAGGTAAAAACCTGACTTCTATCGACACTTCCACACCATCTCCTAAAAAAAAAACACCTAAAGAAACCCCTGGTATAATTCTTAGTGAATTCCCCCACTCTGCCAAGCTTTGTACTTTGACATGAAACCATGAAGGCAGAATTATAGAAGCTGTCATCGTAAACCTTTTTTAAGATGAACGCAATAGGCCATCATTTTGATGCTGGTTTCATTACCCTATAAGTCAATGACCTGGAACAATGATGCAGCCAGCGAAGTCTGACAAGTCTAAATTACCTACCTTCTCCAGGTCAGCAACTCATTATGTGGTAAAGCTAGGGTCATGGTGACATTCCTGAAACGTGCATTTTAAAACAATTCTATTAAGTTAGACTTTCAGAGAGAGTCAAGTGAACCTCATTACAAATAAAAAAATATTTAGGTCTGACGTCATTGCGGTTCAAGTCTGAGAAAAAGTTCTGAAGTCAATTGTTACTTAAGTTGTGACTTTTCTAGCAATTGTATGGATTTATAAAAACTGGAGCAAAGATAAATAACAATATGACTATAGCAACCAATCAGATTCTTTGCTTTAAAAGTAAAAATGCTTCATTTTTGGTGCTCGGCAACAACTTTCTTTTAATCTGCTGTTCTTTACTTCATATTTCTTACATCTGTTTAGTTTCTTTTCTAAGAGGGAAACTCTAGAATATTCCACTTTGTAAGCATTTTGAGTTATTATTGCGGTATTTGCCTATAAGTAATGTTTATAGAACTTTTATATTTTTACATGCTATTGCTGTTTCATATTTCCCTGACTCTTATTTCATATAAAGATTTTCAGATTTTCCATCTGGTAGGTATCTGTATAAGGGAGTTTAGACAGTATTTCTACATTTTAAAGCTGAAGTTAGGATATATATAAAACACCAATTGATGTCATGTTTTTATTAACCACCTGCTGTTCGACCGGTGTAATTAAACGGCCGGCAGCGGCTTCTTGAATGCGGGTGGGCGTTTTTATACGTCCCATCCCGCCCCGCTCGTGCCCGCCGCTAGGAAATCAGCCTGGAATGTAAACAGCCAGCGATGGTTGTTTACATACAAGCGCTTGGGCGTCTGTAGAGACGCACAATTGCTTGTAATATGTGTGCGGGTGTGCGCCCCCCTCCGTTACAGCCGCTGCTGGCGATCCCGAGCTCCACTGTGCCCGGTGCGAGCCCGGGACTAGCACAGCAGCTCTGCGGCCAGAGATCAAACGGAGATCAGTACAAGATCTCCATTTGATCTCCTCCTCCTCACTTCAGCATTCCTCTGTCACTCTCCGGTACAGAAACCGGAGAGAAGCTGATGAAGCAGATCTCTGCTTCATCAGCTTATCTGGGGGTCTCTAAGTGACATTAGGGGTCCTAAAGACCCCTGATATCTCCATAAAGAGGACCTGTCACTAAAACTTGGCTATCACAAAGGGGGATTGTTAGTTCCCTAAGTGATAGCAATAAAGTTAAGTAAAAAAAAGGTTTAAAAGAATAAGTTAAAAAAAATATTAAAAAATGAAAAGTCACATGTAAAGGTAATCAAAAAATGTAAAAAAAAATTTAAGTCCCCCCGCCCCCACATACACATGCAAACATGCGTCGAGTGCGCCTACGTGCGGAAACGACGATTGCATCCATTACGCCGCACATGTTACATATCGTCGCGAACGTCGCAGTGAGAGCAATAGTTCTAGGCCCATCAATCACTGATAACACTAAACTGATGAGCGGTAAAAGCTTTTAAACCATCACCTATGGCCAATATTGTGTATGGTCGTTTTTGCGAGTTCGCGCAATTTTAAAGCTTGACATGTTTGGTGTCTATTTACCCAACGTGACCCTGTCTTTTATATTTTGCCAAAAATGTAGGTAATAATAATTGTTTTATAACATAATGTAGGGAAAACAGTTTTTTTTTCAGAAATGTTCGGTACTTTTTTCTTTATATAGTAAAAAATAAAACCCGCAGTGGTGATTAAATACCACCAAAAAAAGCTCTATCTGTCCCCAAACAATGGTATAAAATTCATTTCAGTACAGCGTTGCATGATGGAATAAATGTCAGTCAAAATACCGCAGCACTGAATACTGAAACATGGCCTGGACAGGAAGGGGGTGTAAACACCCCGGTCAGCAAGTGGTTAAAGAAATAATTACATTTATTTTAAATGCAACTAGTATAAGTACCTGTTTTTTTTTTTTCTTGATATGATGATATGAGCCTTCTCTTATATCAGTAATCCCCTGTGCAGCAGTACCCATACCGGGAAAGGGATATGCAGCACCAGAAGCCAATCAGACTCTTTGGGGGTGATTTACTAACCTAAACACACGCACGCACCAGGTGCGTGTGATTTTCACACAGCAAAACATATTTATCAACCAAAAAGTCTCTAAAAGCATATTTCCACTAATGCCATATATGGAAAAATCATGCACATGATGCATATATAGTGCTGCTTCACAGTTTAGACAAAAATGGTTAGCTCATGCATTTACATTCCTGCATTCATCAACGCACGCAACACAATGTAGAGCTAATTTACACAACATCACCTTGCAATTCATGCTTGGCTTTGCACAACACACCTGCTGGGTGTGTACACACTACAAAGGTGTTTAGATTCCACCCATAGATCATGCTGGGAGGGAACACACTACAGAGGTGTATACATGTGCGTGGTGTGTTTATAAGGTTAGTAAATCAACCCCTTTGTATTAAAAGGAAGCAGAGAAAGCTGAATGAGGGTTCATTGGCGTGTTACTATCCCTTCATTGCCTAATCAACAGCAGTGGGTGTGTTCTTCACTGCCTCCCGGCCGGCCCTTGTGGGAAAAACAGCAGGCTGGGAGCTCCCTAGATCTGAGCCGGCATTTTTAAACGCCCACTCAGCCACGCCCACCCGCACGCGCCACACGCAAGCGGGAAACTGCCTAAATTTAAAAACAGGCAGCGCTGCCTGTTAACATAGAAGCGATCCGCCGACTCTACAGCAAGTTGTGACGCTGTTGCAATCAGGAAAACATTACGGCTAAAATGTGTGGCAGAGGAATCTGGCTCAAAAATGTGGCTTTAGAAGAATTACAAATTCTTTGGCAGACAAAACAGTTCACATTAACCTTGATTTAACAGTGTATTTAACAACTCACATCTCAGTGTATTTCCACTTTTGCAGTCCAATTTGAGAAAACTCCCTCTATATGTGTGTTATTTGTTCCTTTTTACACAGCATATCTAAAAATTATTTAAAAAAAAAAATTCTTCCCTTTTAACTACCTATATTTTGCAGGCCTTTGCAAGTTTCTTTCTCAATTTCAGTAACAGTAAACTCTTACTGTCCCCAGAGAAAGACTTAAGACAGACTGAGCGTCTCCTCAATAACATTCAATGCTTCTAGATCTTAAACCCTTTGTTAGAACAGACAGTGTTCACAGCTAGTTTACAACTCACAATGAAATCTGTCAGCACAGTACAGGCAGGGTTAATTATGTTAACATTACTCCCCCCACCCCTTACATTCCACAGGGAAATTCAGTACAGATAACAAAGATAACAACTTTTCTTTCAGAATTGAGCATATTTTGTGCAACCAGCAATTGTATTTATTTTAGGTTATGTTATGTGAATGAGAAACATGTAACAAATATGAAATAGATGGTATCCCAATTTGGCTGCAAAAGTACACTTTAAAGGCAACAGTGTATTGGTAAGTCATTGTTATCAGACTGTTCCACTTGCAATCAGAGATATGGAGGCACTACAAGGGTATGTGCATAGGTTGGTTCATGTCAGAATGCCCCCACCCCATATGTGCCAATAGTAAAGTAAAAGCACATTGATACAGCTTGGAAAGAGCTTGGAGGGAGGTAAGGGCAGGGCTGCTGTACAAACAGCAAACTTGTAATGGGAAAATATGGCTGGCACTGTATGTGCAAACCATACAGAATGTAATCATTCAAATACTGTATAATGAGATTCACATTAATGGGAAACTGAAGTTATAAACCTTTCCACAAAAGGATTCCAAAACCCCTTCAAGGGGGTTACCATTAACAAGCACTGATGACGTTGAGTCAGAAGATTTATTACTCCAGGTGGCAGACCCTCTCAGAGTTCCAATCTGATTCCACTCTGATGTACTATACTAGTATCATTACATTACCAGATCTGCAACAGCTAACAGAAGTCAAAGCAATTGACTACGGCATGCACAGTACTGTGACCAGACAGATAGGAAAAGGAGATGGTAATAAAGCCGGAGTGAGTGCCCTGTGGGTCTGCCACCTGGAGCAATAAAACATCTAATCTTAAGTCTGTACTTTGTATGTGGTGGAGAAGCGAAGGTGGAAAAATATTTGATTCCACTTAAAGGTGATCACATTAAAATACACTTGTACTTGCTCATTTCAGGGCATATAATATCTTGCTGACTTACTTAAAACAACATTGTCATCAAGACACAATTTTTAGAAAGTTCACATACATAGAAATTTTAAATTAGCACTAACTGATGGTAACAGTGCAATATCAATTCATCATGCCTTTTGTCAGTAATAGATAGCCCTGTTATTTCCTGCACCCTCTGACACTTTTATGAGTGTCAGACGCTTTCTGTAGTGGATACAGTACTGGTCTTGACATCACCAAGGTGTCGTACTGCTGCCTGAAGCTTCCAATGCTTGAAGCTGTGTGTAGAAGAGTGCTTGCACACTATCAGTGATGGAGGTCTGATGTTTGGCAGATAATACTCAGCCTGGGCAATCCTGACTCTTACAGAGTGTTGGAGGCTTCACAGGCAGTAACCAGACACCCTGGTGGCCCAGGGGAAGAAGGAGTTGTGCGGTTTGTTTTGCAGTGTTACCAGCAAAAGGCATAATGAAGTACTATACAAGGACAGCATCAGTAAGTGCTGATTGTAAACATTGTATTAAAGTGAGAAGCTTGAAAATCATGTCTCATTAAAGAGTACAGTGTTCACTTAGTATAGTGGATTGTCACTATGCTTAATAAATATGGTAAAGTTGTGATTACTTTAATCAACCAGTGATGTGCCAGCAAAAATCTTTTTTTTGCACAGGGTTGGGCATTAAAAGTGAGCACAACTTCATTATTTTTACTAATATTTACTTTCACTAAATGAATCCCTGTATATCTTAGCGATGCAAAATAGTTACAGAGAGGACCGTATTTAATGCACTTCTGAAGGCAAAGGTTACAGTGTTTGTTTACATCCAGCGCCGCGTTTCCCCTGTCCTGGTCGCACTTGTCCATCACAGCCCTATAGACTTATATAGGCCCATGTTCGATTAACTCTGGACCCCATAAAAGTTTAAGTTAAAGCGAAAACCTGCACTGCTAGATGCAAACAAACAGTGGAATTAGACTTGTTGGATCAAGTTCAGTATGCATCTGTGAAGGGGGAGGGTGGAAATATTTTTTTAAAGTGCTTTTATTCATTTAAAATCTTTTGTATGTATTTGTTTATAAGCATTTCTACATTGTTCATTCAGCAATAACCATTTGTACATTTGCAGAAAATCGTAACTCTATGCACTATTGGAAACTTCAATTACCATGACAGTGCAACACACTCCAGAAATTGATTTTGACAGCATTTCATGCCCAGCGGTTGATATTGTGAATATAAAAGCTATATAATTGCACACGGCTTCATAACTTTAACAGCCAATTCTACCCAAAACTTTTATTTTCTATATAGACATTTTTGTACATATACATACATACTTTCATATATTGATACGTGGGGGAAATTAGTGAAAAATGCCTGTGACAACATCTGTCTCAACTGGAGCTTAGCCTATCAGGTTTTACATTTCCCCCATGTTGTTTCTTGAAGTTATTGATGACGTATATTGGCAGGAGTGCTGTATTGCTTTATCACTTAAAATCTATATAGACAGATTGATTTAGTATAGTTGCTACATTTTAGAGTTTAAGTGGTAAAACAATGGAATATTAGTTTTCATATTAGCTTCTAATTTTAGTGTTCCAAAACACAAGACAACATGAACAATCCTCTACACAAAAGCTTTCACTAGAGAATAAGAGGCAGGTGGCCTCTGGAGATGAATTGTCAAGACAGAAATTTGGCCCTTGATAGTACTCAAGGCTGAAGGCTAGTCTAGACCAGATTGGAGGACAAATCCAATGGAGTAATTTCTGGGATGGAACTTCCTCACTTCACATCAAGTGAAATAAACTTTCCAGGTATGATGGTAGACCTTGCAGGAAGTTGACTTCCTAGCTTTCAGAAGCATAGGGATGATAGCTCCCAAGAGGCTTCTGTCCTTCAAGACCTGTGCTTCAACATCCAGACCATAAAAAACAGCAACCAAGAAGCAGGAGAGTTCCAAAGATGATTTTAGGAGATTCAGGACCCACGTAAAGCTCTGCAGGTTATGTATCAACTGATGAATGTTTAACAACACGGCTTGCACCGACTGTTCTCTGAGAAGAAGGCCATTCAAGTTACTCTCTGTGGGGTTACCCAGAGACCAAAACAGATCCAAAACAGAGGCCAACACCTTGGTGAAGACCTGAGATGCAGTGGACAGGCTAAATGGAGGGGAAACAAAATGTTAGTGTTGTATGGCCACAGCAAAACGCAGGTAGCATTGATGGACAGGAAAAATTGGGATGTGCAAGTAACGCCAGAAAGTCTCATGGGTGAAGGGAGACAATGACAGAGTAGGTAGTAGGAATTTTTGGACTTGCAGGAACCCACTGAGGAATTTGAGATCTAAAATAGGGTGGATCCCCTTTGGGCAGAGTAAACAGGCTGGAGTGAAACCCCTGAAACTTTTCTGCCTCCAGTATAGAGACCCGAACAAAAAAAGTGACGTAGGGCAATAATAAAATGCATCCCTCTTTGGGGTGATCTTAGTACGTTTGATAGTGGAAAGGGAGAAGGAGGCAAGGAGAAAGATTCCAACTTAAAGCATGATCCCCATATCCAAATAACTGTGCCAGAGATAGAAAAATATTGCTCAGAGTTAGGGTCTGACAGGTGGCAGAAACCTTGGGGGGGGGGACAAGATAACTAGAGCAGTAGACATAGGTAAACAAGTAATGTGAGTGGCTCATTCCAAAACTGTACCATTTGCGATAAATAACTGCCAAGAATAACACTGAAATACAGCTTTGGCTCAGGATTATCGAATATATGAAAGCCAAAACGTAATGCTGTCCAAATTTTGGGATCAGCTCTATTTAAAGGTGTAAGTCAGGACTCATTCACATTGCTTTGCTAAACTATTCCTTAAATATTTCTAAACAAAATAGCCGGTGGTTGCACAACATGACAAGTTTTGAGCCTTTCTTACCCAGTCAAGCTATGATTAGTTATTGTTGGTATAAATATTGCATGTTTTAAGGAAATTATACTACTTATTTTTACATTTTGCTACTGGATACAAGCTCCCCCTGTCCTTTTGCATTCATGGAATAATCACTGTATTGCTGAAATACATAACAACAACAAGGCAGAGACAAAAAGATGACCCCTTTTTTAGTGCTAATTTTATACTCACCACTCCCTGTAACCATGGCAAGAAATAAGTCTGTTCAACCTTCTGAGACTATACGAATCCATCAATAGTCACTACTTTTAAGTGCTTTAACAGTTCTAAACATGCAGCGAAAATTCAGCTGACAGCAATTATATTTGCCTTAAAAACCGTGCTTTGATCTGCATACAACCGTTAGGATGATTGAGTATGTGTATGACATACTGAAACGTTGTTTCGTTTGGGAACATTAAGGTAAAGAGAAAAGAAGAAAGCTGTTTCCCTAAGAAGGATTTTAATTTGTCCACTGGAGCCAAAGAGATCATTCTGCAGGAAAAGCTCAGCAACAACACACAGTATTAATATGCAATTATATATCTGGGGGAAATGCAATTTCTGCATCCATGAGCCGAGCTGGAAATGGGAAGCTACCAGGCTAAATATCAGAGAAAATATCACCATACAATAATCCAAACATACACTATATTACCAAAATCGAATGGATTCAGATTCAGTTGAATTATTATTACCCAATTTTTTTGTAAAATATAAAAGTCGGGGTCACGTCGGGTAAATAGACACCAAACATGTCAAGCTTAAAAAATGCGCGCACCCGCGAAATCGCAAAAAACTACCATACCCAAAATTGACCATATGCGATGCTTTAAAAGCTTTTACAGCTCATCAGCTTAGTGTTATCAGTGATTAATGGCCCTAGAATTATTGCTCTCACTGCGACATTCGCGGAGATATGCAACA
The DNA here is from genome assembly GCF_000935625.1 of Nanorana parkeri. Lineage (NCBI taxonomy): Eukaryota > Metazoa > Chordata > Amphibia > Anura > Dicroglossidae > Nanorana > Nanorana parkeri. Next base: position 1,332,895 of record NW_017306336.1, read on the forward strand.
TGTGCAGCATAATGGGCGCAATCGTCGTTTTCGCAGGTATGCGCACCTGACGCATGTTTGCATGCGTGTATGGGTGGGCACTTTAAAAAATGTTTTTTTTTATTCTTTTTTATGTGTAACTTTAATTTTTTTGGGGGGAAACTTTCATTTTTTTTTTCACTTAACTTTATTGCTATCACAGAGGGGGCTAAGAAACCCCCCTATGTGATAGCAAAAGATGTGACAGGTCCTCTTTAAGGAGACAAGACCCCTTAAAGAGGACCGCACATTCCTTTTATCTTTGGGAGCGTTGGCATGAATGAGCGTTGGCAAGTTCATTCATGCCAACGCTCCCAAAGATAAAAGGAATGCACCCCTGCGGTAAATGCCACATATGCCCATATATAGAAAAAACAAAACAATTTAAAGATTCAGAGGGAATAAAAACATACCAAATTACACAGTTCATTAACTGTAATACGGATAAAGTAATATACATGTTAGAATGTCCCTGTAAGAAAGCACTGTGTTTTTCCCACTCGCACGCGACGCACGGCGTGTATGAGTGGGCGGGGCTTACAGGCCGTATATACATGGCCTGTTACATCCAGGAAGCTACCAGAGAGGTAGTTAAGAAGGAATGTTCGCTAAGTGTTGAGAGCTTTTAAAAAAATATTTGTTACAATTAAGATATTTATTTATAGTAGACTGCAAGCTACCGTATTTTGCGGTCCATAAGACGCACCGGACCATAGGGCGCAGGGAGGTCCGGCGCGCCTTATGGAGCACTCGAGACTGTAGCTTCTGTGACAGCTTCTATGACAGAAGCTGTCACTGAAGCTGCAGTTAGTGACCGCTGAGACAGGTGGCACTGTGATTACAGCGCCACGGTCTCAGTGATGACACAGAGCAGGCGAAGAACGTCTATTCTTCGTCCGCTCTATGGTTATCTCGATCGTCGCCGCTGCTCGGTTTTAATACGAGTGATCTCGTTAGATCACTCGTATTAAAGCCGAGCAGCGGCGGCGGCGATCGAGTTCAGCAGCAGGAGCCACTGCTCGTTTAATACGAGTGATCTCGTTAGATCACTCGTATTAAACGAGCAGTGGCTCCTACTACTCGCCCGGCGCCCGAAACTGCATGTCTCGGGCGTCGGGATTCGCTCCATAAGACGCAGGCACTTTTACCCCCTCCTTTTGGGGGGAAAAAAGTGCGTCTTATGGAGCGAAAAATACGGTATTCTAATCAGTCTAGATCTTAAACCCTTTCTTAGGACAGACAGTGTTCAAATGTTTACAAATGATAATGAGATCTGCCAGCATAGTACAGACAGGGTTAATTATAGCCAGGGCTCGAAAAATCCACTCGTCCACTCGTCTGTGATGAGCAGACAGTACAAACTTAACTTCCCACAGCCCCTTCCTTAACATTACATGGGTGGGGGGGTGTGAGTCTAGGTAAGATCTTTACGCAATTAAAAAGCACTTAAAATGTAAGCAACAGTTTAGAATATTTTGTTATGTGAATGAGCACATGTAACAACTATAAAATAGATATTATCCTAATTTGGCTGCAATAATGGAAATGCACTTTATAAGTCTGCTAACAGAGGCTCAGTAGATAAAGGATCTCATTAATGAGAACCATTAAACTTAGGAGACACATATAACAATCAAACAGCATTGCGTTTGGTAGACCAGCTTGTGTATAGTTGGTGTTGAAATGAAAAGACAAACAGTATTATGCATGTAATTGTGAGTAAAAAAGTTTGCAAAAATTTGCAAAGGTGTTGAGAGATGTATTGCTATGCGCATACGTAGGCAATGCTTACATTCATTTCAGTGCAATAGTGGAACATCTGAGGCTTTTAACTTTTATAATGGGAAAGGGTAAGTGGGAGGCTATTATTGAGTTGTTAACTTGAGTTGGACTTTAGGGGTAAGCTGTACTCATACCCATACTACATCATGCTGACAGACAGAACCTACGCAATACAGTGAGAAACACACCTGTTCAATCATAATAGAAGAGGGTTTATTTTTTTTCTGTTTTCAACCAAATTACCATAAAATTTAGATTAAGAAGAAAGGTCAGCCCACAGAACCAAACACTTTAATTATTCCATCCACTGTGACAGCTCTAAAGGTTTTGAATCTCCCAATATGTTATGTACCAAGGACATTGCTTACCAGGACACACAGAGAATGTGAATTTCTATGCAGAGACACAGGCAATAGAAAAACTGAGGTTCTAACCTTTCCATATTCTATGCACAATGCCGTAAACATGCTAGGCAGATATACAAGATACAAATCAATGCAGCTCTGTAATCATTAATATATTATTAAAAAAATGTTCATGCAGTGTAAATATCTGAATTTTATTATACAGTTCCTGTATAGCAGAGCTAAAGTGTGGGGCAGTACTGCACAACAGTACAAGGAACCAATCAGTGACAAGACACATGCTGATAAAAGGAGCAAGCAGTGTAACAGAGAGGTGAGTTCATCACTGTGCTGCTTCTCCTTTCATTGACCAGTCACAGGCTGGGGTGGTTCCAGGATGACCTGGTCTTAGAAAAAGTAGGTTAAATGATGCTGGCCATCAGACTGGAGACATCTAGTGGTAGAAGAAAGTACTGCAAAAGAAATCTCTTGATTTCATTTTATATTAAAAGTTTGCTTTGTTATCTTATCTTTTAATGAAGTGTTCCTTTTATCTGCTTATTTTTGGCTATAGTTCTGCTTTAAGTAATTATGTGGGACAGGGGTGTCCCGAGGCTGGGTGACACCCGGAGCGGTAACCGAGTATCACACCGATGAGACGTCACCACGCGACTGCGTGATGATGTCATCGCGCACGCGCGGCAGTCTTCTGATACCTGCCGGTGGCCATCTTGGTGATGGACGCCGGCAGAGATAGGAGGGGACAGTCACCCTGTGGAATAAGGTATGCCGCCGGGTCCCCCCCTCTCTCCTTTTCAGAGAGGGGTGACACCAAAATGACTGAATGGTGTCACCCGGGTGCGGGCCGCACCCCCCGCTACCCCCTTGTGACACTGATGTGGGACACTGCTAGACCCTAAGGCAATTTAGTGAACATGCCAAGCATTAGCCACAAATACTAACTGAAAAATTATCGTTTGTGTAACTGTAGTGTTAAGGCTACATCAGGATCCGCATCTGAACCCAGGGCCTCTGCTGTGTTTGGTGTTGACTCTACCTGCTGAGCCACTCTGAAACCTTGGATAGGTTCCTTGCCTGCTCTCATGTGTAATCCTTAATTAAACCTAGTTTCTGTTGAACTCTGAACTCCTTGCTCCTCCCTTGAACCTCCTATTTAAGCCATGCCTCTGCACTTTCTGTTTGCCAGATTATTGTGCACCTGCCAATATCTTGCTTCCTGCTCCTTCTGTGATACAATCCGCTCATACTGCTACACGTATACCAACCTTTGGCTGCTGATTCACAGACTACTCTCATCGTCTTCTGCTTCATACCTGATACCTTTGGCTACTGACCTTGGCTTGTTCACTGACCACTGGACTTTGAGCCTGATCCCAGATCGTAACAGGCTAACAGGTTTCCCAAGTGTATTGGATAACTCACTAACCACAACTGGTACACATTGTGAGGAAGCCTACCTTGCATTGGGATGACAGCACTTGTAAAACATTAGCAACCTGCGAAAACTACTTAAATACTATAATAGTTACTGTTAGAAACAGACAGTAGAGCTAAGCATAAGGCTTTTCATGAAATATATCTGAGGTATGACTAGGGATCTTTGCAGAAAATCCCATTCCCAATATTTTAGATTACCATTTATTTAATTTAAATTTCACACATTTCAGCACAGTATATCCCTATATATATATAATAGTATTTCTGGCCAAATATAATTGTAAAATCCAATTAAATTGCCAGCCACTTACCCTGCCTTTGCAGGCATTTTTCACAATATATTTCCATTTTTCCAGTGGAATATTGTGTCACTTGTCTTTTTTAATCCCTAGGCAGCATTCCCTGCCCCCCTCCCTTGTTACTGTTCTGAACTGCATGCTTAGATTCAGGTTAAAAGGCTAATCCTTCTTATATAGACATTTATTGTATAGTTATAATATGTAGAGTTGTCTTTTCACAAATAATACTTTATGCCTTATGCTTAGCTCTACTATCAATGTCTGAAGGAGAGGGACATGTCTTTACAAGACAGATCGCTGAAAAAGTAATAGACGCTGGAGATGATTTACTAAAACAAATGAGCAAGAGCAGGCATATATCGCTACTGTGAGACACAGGTCCGAAAAAAATGTATACGATGCTATCTAATGTATAGGTAATCATCATTAAAATCTCCATTTCAAGCACCAGAGTATGAAAATTCATACACGTGTGAACTCCGGTGCATGTACTCAATTATACACAAAGATAGTAAACACCCCCCTTCCCTTGCTTACTGTTTAATCTCCTTTAATGATAGTTTGCTCTTGAAGAGGAACTCTGGGATTTTAAACAACACACCCTTGCAGAGGGGCTATTCCCACACCGCAAGGGTCAACTGCTTGTTTTGGTCTAGAGATGCAAATAAAGAAAATATACTCAACATGATCCTTAATCCCTCTGGCCTGCTAGACCGCTCCCTGCAGCCTCTTCTTTCCTGTGCTCCGGTGGACCATTGATTTGCATTAGACAAGATGACGCTGAGGGACATTCCACAGTTGGAGCGCTTACTGCCATGGGACCGAGGGTCGGATGAGTATTTCTTCTTTATTCCAACCCATAAAGAAAAATGAGCACTGATTCCTTGCAGTAGACGGGTAGCCCCACTGCAAGGGTAAGTTTTTAAAAACCTGGAAATCGTCTTTGATGCTGTTCTATTCCTACATGGTAGGCACATTAAATAAAACTGTTACATAGACCCAAAAACAGAAAACCCACAGTTCTATTTTGGGCACACCATGGCCTGGCGTGCATTTGGACAACAAAGGGTACATTCCATAGCAAACCACACTTGCAAATAAATTCAGCACAGTATGATGTAGTCTGTGTTTCAACATATCATTGGAGCACAGTAAAAAAAAACACAGGATAGAATTTGGTTGTCTGCACAATTAAAGCCATTGTACGCACAAATCGTTTAAACAGCCCCACATTTTTTCGGTGTATATACATCCTGTTTTAATCTACAGTAGGTGCATGCTACCTTAAAGAAATCCAGTTATGAAAAAAATATGGGGGCCCTTTTGCCCTTTAGAGGGAAAGTAGTGTTCCTTCACTTGGCTAATGTGCTGAAATCTCACTTTCCAAAGAATACCCAATCACGAGCATGAAAAATTTAAAAAAAAACGTGCTTTTGCTTGCAAATGAGTGGGTGATGTACATCAGCAGAGCTTCACCTAATTCACTAAGCTAAGGGAAACTTCCCCTACAGAATGAACAGCCTTTAGTAAATCAACCCCGTTGAGTCACTGACCTGGTACAAGTGTGAAGACTAGGAGAGTAAGATACAAGACCGAAATCCTGCATATTTGTCCTGGTTCAATGACCCAGGGTAGGTGTTAAGGCCAGCATGACAGCCAAGCAACAAGCATTTTTAGAAGGAAAGGTCAGCAATGGCAGCCCATCAGCCTCCATGATTCTCTGATGACAGGTTTCCTTTAAAACATAGAGTCGAAGGAGCACTTTTATCAACCACCCCCCACATGAGGATTTCAAAATCGCAGTATGACAATATGACAACTAAAGGCAATTGCAAGCCTAAAGTAAAGGTACGAGCACATAGAGAATCATGATCAAAGGAGACGCAAAGGACAGGATTCAGGATGTATGACTTTGTACATCAAATTCCAGGTCAAGTAGCAGGTAGCAAAACAAGTCAAGCATCTAGCCAGAACTTCACACATAGATAAGACAATAACCAACAGACAGTAAAGGATGAAAATTTTTGTTGAAGCTTTTGCAAGCACAGGGTATCTGTAAAAACATTAGCCTGCTCATACTATTTTATTAGTGATACATAAGACAGCTATGTGCTATTTTTTATATATACATTTATATATAAAAATGTGTTACAAGAAAAGATTGAGAAATTAAATGTAGCAATAAGTAGTTGTAAGAACGAAAAATTATCACAATTTTTTAGATAAAAATAACCAACGCTTTTTTTTATTTTTTTCTATTGGCTACTCTATGGACGACATACTATGGATCACTATTATGCTTTAGAACTGTTATGATGTTTTGCCATACGAACCTATATGTCCTTTTTCTAGATGTACTTTCAATAAAAATATTTGTACAACAAAAATAACAAACACTTTTATTAACCACTTTGCATCCAGACCCATGTTTGCTAGTTGCATCTTTTTATGCCGCATATTTGTTCAAATTAATTTTAGTACACACAAACAGAATAAATTACCCAAATTTTTGGTAAGATATAAATGATGAGGTTGTGTCGGGTAAACAGATACCAAATATGTCATGCTTTGAAATTGTGCATGCATGTGAAATTGCAAAAAGCTACAGTACCCAAAATTGCCTAATGGTGATGCTTTACAACCTTTACTGTTCAGCAATTTAGAGTTAACACTTAGGGGTCTATTCACAAAGCTGCCGAAGGATCTGGCCGTAGCTTTGGCCGATCCTTCGGCTAGCTTCGGCCCCAGGACCCCTTTGGTTCAGTAGAACCGAAGGGGTGCTGTACGGGCTATTCACAATAGCCCGTACAGCTCCCGATCATGGCCGAGAGGCTCAGCCGAGCCGAACGCATATGCATCGGCTCGGCTGAGCTGTGCTGAAAGCTCTGGCCACTTTCAGAGAGATCAGCGTCCCTGGTTACCTGCTAACCAGGGACACTGATCTCCAAACAGCTAACTCTCCCTGGCGCCCCGGGAGTCTCCTGCTCCCGGCCGCCAAGGAGAGAAACACTGCTGTGTCTTTTTTTCTTTATTTACGAGCGATGTCAGAATAGAAAAAAATAAATAATTTTCCCATTTAAAAAGCATTGGGACATTACTATTGGCTATTTCAATTTGCAATAAGTGCCCTCGGCAGCTTAGTGAATAGACCACTGAGTGATAGTTAAAACTATTGCTGTCACCCCAAAGTTCGCAGGAATATTTAACATGTGTGGCTCAATTGCCCTTTTTGTATGTAGGCGCACCTGATGCATGTTTGCCTTTGTATGTACATGCACGTGGGGGGGGGAGGACTTTATAAAAAGTTGTTTACTTTTTGTCACTTTTTTGTTAAATTTGTTTTACTTTTTTTTTTACAGAGAAAGTGACAGGTCCTCTATTGCAGTGGTCCCCAACCCCCGGGCACCGGTCCGTGGATCGAATGGTACCGGGCCGCCCAAGGAACATTAAATTATTTCCATTTTATTTACTGTGGTGTATTTCTCTCGGGATTGTCCGACTTTCTAGGACGAGAGGTTAACCGGGAGCTGAGAGACCTCACCTAAAGCCGCACCAATACCGCGCATGCGCAAAATATCGTGATATCGGAGCGGTTTTAGGTGACGTCTGGAGCTGAGCGGCTGCAAGCGGCAGTGGCGTTGTAGCTTTGGTAAAGAGAAGGTGTGTATCGCTCTGTTCACCGGTACTTTCTCATGTTTAACAGTGCTTGGTGTACGTGTATATTGTGTTTGCTTAAATTTAACCCACAAATTAGCAAACATTAGTACGAAACAGTCGTTAGAAAGTTTCCTTGGGAAAAAGAAAAGGCCCAGTGAAGAGATAGAAGAAGGGCCTTCAACATCAAAGAAACATGTAACTTTTAACAGGCAATACCATGAGTCCTACTTGAAATATGGATTTATCGGGACAGGTGATTCCCACACACCAGTGAGTTAAAATGTTAAATCACTTTATATTAATTTTTTGGTGTAACTGTATTTTATTTTGAAGGCATGTTTAAATACAATTAAATTAAAATTATTAAATCAAAACAATCTAAAATATAAACAATCAACCTCCCCCCCTCAGCGGGCCGCGGTAAAATTATCAAACGTTGACCGGTCCGCGGCGATAAAAAGGTTGGGGAGCACTGCTCTATTGGACCCCTAATGTCACCTATGCACCCCACAGAAGTTGATGAATCACATATCTGGCCACAGCAGCCAAGAAATGACAGCCTGAAACCAGAAGTGATCGTTGCTTCAAGGCTCAGTAAGCAGAGAGGAGGTCAGCCACTGAAAGTGTTCTGATCTCCCTCCAGCCAAGCCACACCCACCCACAGTGCCAGTCCCAGGCAATCATTGGGGACCGTGGAGCCTGGGATAGCTGGCAGCGAAGGGGGGAAGAGTCAGCACCCTTTTTAGCAGCATACAAGGTAGCCCTACAGTCACCCAATAACTTGTATGTTAAAGTCAACAATGGGCTGAAAAGAACAATACCAAAATCACAACTGCCATGTGTCAAAATTTCTCATGGAGGGATGGTGGCACATGCCACAGCAGCAGGCACACAGGTAGTGGAATGTAGAACACGTCGACTATAGGCAGAATATGGTGATAACTTATTTATGAACTTATGACATAAGCTTATTATAGAAAGACATTTGTAACATGGTTTTATTGTGACTTTTTTTTAACATGTTGTATTTATAATAGCATTTGATATTTGTATAGAAAAAATGTGTATGGGCCTTATAACTTTCCTCATTGCTTCATTTAAAGTCGCATTTTGTTTTGCTTTTATTATGTGATTATATGATCTTTGTAGAGATAATGCATTGCACCCGCCCTCTGCTGCAGTTCTCCATCAGGTCCATCAACAGAGGTTGGGTGCAATGGGTGTAATGCTAGTTTACTATTGGCTATTGCAAATTGAAATAGCCAATAGGAATCTAGCAATGCATTCGGCTATTCACTCACTGCTGTTCGGCATCTATAAGAATAGACCGAACAGCAGAGAGTAGCCTGCCGGAGGTTCGGCTCAGCCGATCCAGATGTTGGATCGGCTGAGTCGAACTCCTCCTACCCTTCGGGTCGGCCAAACATGCTGAGCATGTTCGGCCGACCCGAAGCCACGTGAAGCCACCCGATGTATGGCTGATTTCAGCCGATATACGGCTGAAATCAGCCGTACCAGTGTGTAGTGAATAGCCGAACAGCGTTCGGCTCACTTCGCTTTAGGTCGATCATTCACTCGGCTGCCTACCGCAGCTTAGTGAATAGACCCCACAGAGTCCTCAATCTTTTTCTGCAGCCCCTGTTATGAATGAACAGGAATCCACTATACTGAGTGTTCCTGCCCATTCATAACTTGTGGAGATAGTATGTTTACTATATCCACAATCATGAATGAACAGGAAGTGATGCAGATCACTTCCCATTCATTAATAATTGGGGACACAGTAAACATACTATGTCCTCAATTATTTACAAGCAGTCAGTGATCGCTGACTGCTTGTACCCGCTCTTTTTTCTGATTCGCTGTTACAGGAGGCTGAGCTGGCGGTGCATGGAGGAGAGTTCAGTCTATTTTGACAGCTGTCTCCTCCCCGCTCAGCCTCCTGTGACACACCAGCCACTCACAGCGCTCTCCTTCCCCACACCACTCGGCCTCCTCTGACAGTTTCTCTCTTCCCTGCTGGAAGCTGCACTGTGTCAGAGGGGGACACAGAGCAGCGCCCAGCAGGGAGGAGAGAAACTAGGGGGTCTATTCACGAAGCTGCCAAAGGATCTAGCCGTAGCTTCGGTAGAACCGAAGGGCTGCTGTACGGGCTATTCACTATAGCCCATACAGCTCCCGAAGTTGGCCGATCGGCTCAGTCGAGCCGAAGGACGACAGCCTGCTACTAACTGCTGGGCGGAGCCAGCCATCATCTCATGGCTGGCTCGGCGGCATTCGGCTATTCACTCACTGCTGTTCTGCATCTATGAGAATAGGCCGAACAGCAGCAAGTAGCCTGCCGGAGGTTCGGCTTAGCCGATCCAGATGTTGGATCGGCTGAGTCGAACTCCTTCTGCACTTCAGGTCTGTCGAACATGCTGAGCATGTTCGGCCGACCCAAAGCCGCATGAAGCAAGCCGATGTACGGCTGTAATCAGCTGTACAAACCTGAAGTGAATAGCCGAACAGCGTTCGGCTCACTTCACTTCGGGTCGTTTATTCACTCGGCTGCCTACGGCAGCTTAGTGAATAGACCCCTAGGAATGCACTGCAATTTCGTCTGAAAGATGGCATGTTTCAGCGGTCGAAATTTCAGCGCATCCCTACTATAAAAGGACTTAATGATAATAGGTCCTCCTTTAATTAGGGGGTATTCTGACTCTGGTAAGGTTATTAGATTTGGGAAGATGCACGGGTAAATGATTTTTATGCATCACTTCATCTGCTTGTTTACTTTATAAACATTTGTACATTATATTATTGACAAACATATTCAAAGTTGATTAGATATGTTCATTGAACTTTTTTTGCATACTGCCACTTGCACATCTAAAGCAGTACTGTAAAGGTTACATTGTGCATGTTGTGCATGTTACATTACTAAAAAGATTATTTAAAGGGGATTGGTTTTATTTACTTGCTGCTTTTTTCACATAACAATTAGTTCACAGGTAAGTAGTGGTAGATATTATAGAACTCTATATAAGTATCTGTTCTCAGGAGTGTAAGATAACAGCAGGGTAGCAATTCACTTCACCATGATATGTGAATCTCAATTTATAATGAATATATACAGCACAGGCATAATAATACTCCTTTACAACTCTGTGGTCAGCTGTACTGTAAATTCTCGATCTGCATTCATTTCTTTATTCTCAGCCCTCTTTTCACAGGCTAGGTGTATCAACTATGCTCAACAAAGCCCTCAAGCTATTTCATGCTGTACACACTAGAGAAGATAACTGCAGCATGAAGCCTTGGTTTCCATGAACCAGTTTTGAATCATTGTCACAATATGTACTGAATAATCAATGAAGGACTGTGGCATGTAGCTTCAAACAGCAATGGCTGTCATGCTGTCATTTTACAAATGCTTCTTCTGGTATATCATTTACTTCTGGTATATGATAAATTCTAATGCGGTTACATTTTATTCTGTCTTTTAAGACAAGGCTGAGCTTCTATACATTTCTATACACTAAACATAATCCTTTTACTGTCAGCACACAAACTTAGCAAATGGCAGGCTTCACAGGCAAAAGATAAAAACACTCCAAACTGAAAATATATTTTGGCGAAAACATTAACATTCGTTTGCAGTGTACTTGTTATGGAAGGAAAGCAGTGGAATTCATTAGATTACAATTCTGTACATAACACAACAATTATTGAGGTCACTGGTAATTATATGGTAATTTCTAGCCCACATCTTACTGAATGCGCGCCAAAGTTTCATATGGAGAGCCCTTGCTGAGTAATCATCGCTGTGTGTGTCAACAGTAGAAAAGACCAGGAATGATGATCACAACCATTGCTAATCAATACTGATGAATACTGCAGAAATGTTTATGAAAAATGGTGAACAATCAGGATCAAAGGATGGTGGCAAGTAAATGGAAGCGAATACAAAACTGCATGATTGTTAAGAAAATATGCGGATAGACTTCTATCCACCATTACTATAGCTGATGAATACACACATGGATACACAGCATTGTGCTCTTCAAGACAAGTCTATATCCAATACCTTTTACAGTAGTAATTTCATGTATTATTATTCAATAATTGAAATATAACGTGTACACTACCTACAACCATGCACATCTTTTTTTTAAATGAAACCATCAAGTATAAAAGTAAGGTTGTAGATTACAAAACATGTTCCTGCTATTCAATACTAATAGAACACCCATGGCGACACTAAAGTCGAGAGTTCAATCTTAAAAATGCTTTCAAGTACCTTAACTATTAACAAAAATGTGTCTTATTTGTGTATCACTCGGCTGTAGATCCTCAAATCATCTCTGAATTGGTGCTGACACTGTCCTTCCTTCAAGAGGGTGGCTGCTTTTGTTCCCTATGGTCCCTGTGTGGTTACAACTCCAAGCTCGCTGCCGTTGTGGACTGCAATCTCAATACAAATTATTAGACTTATGCCCCGTTCACACCTAGACATTTTGTCATGCATAAAAATGCGTGATTAAAGGTGCTAAACAAGAAATCCCATTCATTCCTATGTCCCCTGTTCACACTTGAGCAATTTGTCTCAAGCTGTCTCAATTTGTCTCAAATGCCTGTTGCCAGTGGTGTATTTATGTATTTGGCTGCCCTAGGCAAGCCAAGCTCCGGCCGCCCTCGGCACCTTACTAGCACCCCCCCCCCCCCCCGGGGGGGTTTAACTCTAGTCGCAGGCAGAGATTACAAGCACATAGGCGTTTGACTACGGCCGCACCCCAGGAAGGTGCCGCCCTAGGCAAACGCCTACTTTGCCTCGCGGTAAATACGCCCAGAAAAAGTTTTCTTTGGCAAATTACAGCGTGTTTTGTCCCCATAGACCCGAGACACAATTATTTTTGCACATTTTTGCGTGTGTTTTATGAATACTTGTCCATTTACATCAATATGTCAGAATCTGCCCGTTAAAATGCGCAACTTAACGGTCACGGGTCTGACGCGTGCACAAAAACATGTATAAATTTGCAGCAATAAAGCACAGAAACACACAAAACCACTGTTGCCTAGGTGTGAATGCAGCCTAAATGTGAGACTGTGGTCCATCACAGGAGCGAGCTTGGAGCGGTGGCTACTTTACAACACACACAGGGACCATGGGGAACAAAAGTAGCCACCCTCCAGAAGGAAGGACAGTGTCAGCATCAATTCAGAGATGATTTGAGGATCTACAGCCGAGTGAGACACACATAAGATACATTTCTGTTAATAGTTAAGGTACTTGGATGCATTTTTAAGAATAAACTGCTGAGGTTAGTGTCACTTTAAAGCAGATATAAAAGACACAAATTAAAGCTGCTCAGTAATCATTAATAGATCATTAATTTTTTTTTTTTTACATTCAAGCATTACAAGTACCTGAATTTGACCTGATATGAGCCTCTTGCATCAGGGCTGGAGTGTGAGAGGAAGAAACAGCACAAGGAGCCAATCAGTAGATGTGATGACATGAAGCATGCTGATAGGAAGAGAAAGCAAAGTGACAGAGAGATGAGCTCATCACTGTGCTGTTTCTCCTTTTACAGGCAAGGCACAGGCTGGGGCAAGTCCAGGATGACCTGGGCTTAGAGGATGTGGGTTGAATGATGCTGGCCATCAGGCTGTACATCAGACTGTGGATGTATAGCTGGGAACATATCTGGATTAAAGGGAAATATTGCAGCAAAAGCTGGTTTTGTTATTTTATCTTTTAATGAGTTATTCGTTTTCATCTCATTTTCTGGTTGAAGGTAAGCTTTAAAGCAGATCTCCTTTATTCATAACCATTCACTGTTTTACCGTCCAATACATTTGTAATTGTATTGGTCAAATGTCATAATGTAAAAAAACCTTTGCCAAATAGCTGAGATGACACACCTGTTTCCTAGTCCAGCAATGCAGCTTCTTAAGTCACCATTGAATCTCTTGCCTTTCTATTGGACAATACATTTGCATCATACCTCATGTCCAATGAGCAAGAAGGTGATCAAACAGTAACGCTAATCCAGGAAAAAAATGATGTCTTTTAGTGTGTCAGAGGTGTGTGAATCACAAAAGTGGCTAAAGAAAAGTATAAACCTTTTGGCAAGAAAAGCAATAAACCTATATGTACTGTACATTTAATGGTTGTGTTTAGCTGTGTGCCTGGAGCTCCACTTCAGCATGTGTTGCTATCAAGTTCTTTACTGACTGTGCAATGCTGAGTCCTAAGGTTATAATTATCATTAAGTGTTTATTTATACAAGTGTTTTTGGCTTCTGTGTATGGTGTAACTAGGGTACACAGTACTTTTGAAATGTAATGTTTTCACACAAAGCCAAAGTGCATGGTATACAGCAAAATATACAACACGAGGATATAGCAACTTTTATAAGGAGATGGTAATTGATATGAGAATAGTATGGGACAATGAGGACTGATGTTTTGATGCAATGCCACAACCCCCTCTGTGATTCTATCTTGGCAGCCCTTACAAAGCTAAATAATGTGGTCTGCCATCAGGCCATGAATGCTTGAAATACATATATACATGTAGCACAGAAGGATCTGCTGGTAAATTATGGGTTTCCTTCTATTTCCAGTGATGACCCTACTTGTAAATGGACCCTACAATACCCCAACATAACAATGGCAATAAAATAGCTTTTATTAAAACCAGCAATAAGCTCTACAGAAAAGAAGTGGTTAAACAGGCTTGCCAATAAGAAATGCAGTAGTTCAATGACAGCAATACAATGTAAAACCACAAGTTGAGAAGGGCTAATGCTCGCTCTCTTTTCCGTCAGTAAAAGGCCTTGCTTGACTAAGGGGTCTATTTATGTTTTCACCAAAGATTCACACACACAACATTCACCCAGAGACAAGTCTTGAGAGGCACCAAAGCCAACCATATGGATTGGAAGCTTGATACATTTCCTCCCATCCTAGGGGAACACAGGATGGGGAATCTGTTCCTTTAGGTATTCCCTGAACCCTTGGATGCTGAAAGGGACCCATGTGAAGGAGGATTGTTAGTTAGTTTAAGATGTATCAAACAAAGTTGAGTAACAATGTAGATGTTAAAGTGAGTGTCTAATCTGATAATGAAAATGTTATATTCTGCAACTGAGAAGTCATCACAAAAAATCCTAAGTGTGTTTTTTTATGTCCACCAAACACATAAACTGTGCTGTGGAAACACAGTGGAGTGCTGGCTGGGGTGAAAAGGTTGGCCCAAAAGCAATGTGTGCAGCAGCCTATCAAAAGATATCAACACAAAGAAAGGACAGCATGCCTCTCAGGTCGGTTGCCCTCTGTGAAGAGTGAGAATGGTATGTACTCCCAGAGGATAATGTACAAAGCCACCCAAGATTAGTGATTAGTCCAATGAGGAAAGCTGTTCCATCTCTATTAAGGATGGGGTTAAGTTGCTGATGCCCCTGCTCAGAGAGCCCTCAGAGTGCTGTGGGATTTAGCTTTTGGGGCAGAGGTTAGGCAGGCCAGAAGCTTTCAGTGGTGTGAGAAAAGGCCTAGGCTCAGAAGATGTAGTGACTGTCATTTTTCCCCCTTGACTAGCCCTTTGGGTTTAATATGGAAGTTTATCACTCTCTAGTAATGGGGACTTGCACACATCTCAAGAGACGATGTAAAGCAGTGGTTCTCAACCTTTCTAGGGCCGGGACCCCTTGGTAACATTTGCCAAGTTGTGGTGACCCCCAACGGTAAAATGTAGGGATGACGGGGCTGCTGCAGCGACATCTGGCGGCGTTGCTGGAGAACTGACACTGCTGCGCTAGGAGAGGGCTGAGGAGGACTCTCACCTAGCACAGCAGAAATCACACAGGGACCCCACAGGTTGAGAACCGCTGCTCTAACAGCTAAAATGGCAAACCATATAACACAAGCCGAGGGTGTCAGCTTTTATTATTAATAATAATGATAATAAAAGGTTTATGTTTTCTTTTAGAAAAAAAATACTATTATTTTTATTATTATTTATTATTAGAGGGGGTGACACCAAAATGACCCCCCTCTATCAGTCATATTGGTGTCACCGCCTCCACTGGTGGCATCCGGGTGCGGGCTGCACCCCCTTGTGACGCCACTGAATGCTGGGACTTGTAGTTCCCTAGGTGATATGCAGAGGCTGTACAACTACAAGTCCCATCATGCCCTCATTATCCCTGTACACCACATATCACCCTGGGAACTACAGGTCCGAGCATGCCCTCATTGTCCTTGTACACTTCCCCTCCATATCAAAGTGTTATTATTCCTAAATAAAATGTATGTGGACAGGATTAGGTGCCGGAAATCCACCATTGGGGAGGGCGGTGATGCCTGCAAATTGTGTACTGACAGTGTAGAAACCTTCCACAGGAAAGTTCTCTCTCTTTTATTGACCTGGATTATTATATACAATATACATTATATCTCACAGTGATATACAACACGTCACACAATGCACAGGACACAGAAACATAGGAATTGGGCACTAGGACCTGATGAAGCTTACAAGCTCACAGGGACACACACACACACACACACACACACACATACACAAACACTGTGACAGACACACACACATTCAATGACACACTGACAAACACAGTGACACACACACATACAATGACACACACATACAATGACACACTGACAAACACAGTGACACACACACATACAAAGACACACACACATACAATGACACACTGACAAACACAGTGACACACACACAAACAATGACACACACATACAATGACACACTGACAAACACAGTGACACATAAAATGACACACATACATACAATGACACACACATACATACAGACAAACAGACAGACACACACAGACTAATACCTGCAGCTCGGGACCAGGAGGCAGTGAGGAGAGAGGAGAGAACGGCTCCTCCCACAGTGCAGAGGGTGGCCCCGAGGAGGTAGTGTGAGGCTCCAGAGAAGGCACATGGCGGGAGACAGCTGGAGACACAGTGTGGGATGAGCGGCACCGAAGTCAGCACAGGGGGCGGAGCTGAGATCATTACAGCAAAAGCCTGGAGCCCGGTCCACTCAACTACATGATTACCGCCGGGTCTGCCTGTTTCAATATTGTGCTCCTCCCGGCCAGCCCGCTTATCGCTACCGGGCGGCCCCCCGTTGTTATGCCACTGACTTCCGGCGACCCCTGGCAAATTGTCATTCGACCTCCGAGGGGGTCCCGACGCACAGGTTGAGAACCGCTGATGTTAAGCCTGGAGTAAAATGCTAATGCAGCACAGAGAATAGCCCATCATTTGTTCTGGTATTCAGTATTTCTAGATTTGGGAAAGGTCACCTTAAAACATTTGCATTGCCACTGTGATGTAATGCCCTAGCTCCACATTACACAAGGCGTAAATGCATCCGTATAGCTAACTTCCACATTAGAAGTGCTTGAAAGCACATTAGAAGGAAGTGTTATAACAGCACATTTGTATGCGAATTAATATGCATTAGCACAGGGCATATGTTTCAAATGTTCAATTAGCTACCCTGTCTGATTCAAATGCCATTTTCTTTACTGTTTTCCTAAACAAAACAAAATCAGAGCAGAGTTAAAACCAGTTAATAATATTTTCTGGAATGCAGTCTTGGCTTATCAAAAACACTACTGTTTGAATGCCTGTTCACTTGTCCAAACCACTTAGTAATTGAATACATCCTCACTGCCTGTTCTTACAAACCGTTAAATTAATTTACACTTCCATGCATGCAAATGCAAAACATTAAAAGATATCTACAAAGTGAAGACACCTGACAGGTTAATTAATAAACAAACCGTCACGGTGTGATCTTTAAAAAACAGCAAGAAAGCCAAAATAACAGAGCCCTTCACAGATGATATGAGCAAATCATTTTCACTTAATAGGTTTTTATCGATCACATATGCAATAAAATAAAGTTCAGCGACGTGAAAAGGTGAAAAAATTGCCGCAGTTTTTAAAGAGCTCCTACATTTGAACTGCACCAGCGTACACACTAATTTAGTAGCTTCATTTTGTCTTCTTTCTGATAATATAACTGCTGGTGTTATAAATGAATGATCATCTTTCTGCAGTCAAAACTCATTTTTTTGTGATTTATTTTTACCTCTATTTTCATTTATGCAAGACATAATAATGTGTTTTTATTCCTTATGTGGACATGTTTGACTTGCTCCATGTGACAGCAGCATAGCACAGCAGTTAACACAGTTGTACTCTGGCAATATAGGGCATTAAGTTATACCTGATACTACCTATAACCAATGATCAGTACCAATGACTGAGAAGCTGTTACAGCAGAGCAAGCACATTTTGACTTTGGAAAGATTGTAACTACCCCAGTCCAACCCTTAATATAAATGTGGGTCTGCAACACTGAGAAGAAACTAGCAATGCATCAGTGCCTTCTGTGCTGGTTGAGGCTCCCCCCCATCCCGCCAAAGCTCCCCCCCGCCCCGTCGAATCTCAGGTCCGTCCTGCTGAATTCCTGCCCCCAGCTCGGTAACCAAGCTGTGTGGGGAGGAAGACGGGAGGAGCCTCCGTGTCCCTCACTTGCTCGTCACTGGTGAGGCATCGAGATCGGTGTTCTGTTTTTTTTTTCTTTTTTTGATTGGACAGCTGGGACCAATGGCGCTTTGTCATTGGTCCAAGCCATCCACAGAGCTCACGCCTCTAGCACAGCTGTGTAACCTAACTACCTATCAAAAGTCGGATGCAGCCATGACAGGTTTCCCTGCTTTGTAACCTGTAACAAGCCGATCTGAATGGAGAAAAAAACTGTCAGATTCAGCTTTTTCCTCCATAATACTAGGTTAAGCTCTGCCTCACCTGCCTCCCCTGACCGCACATCCCTTCAATGCATGCAAGGGTGGGGTGGGATTATTTCTTCAGCGTCATTTCTAAAACAAAGAAGTTGCTTGTTGCAGGCACCCCCAGTCTCCCAGAATGCTCAGCAGCAAAATATTATCAAGCCATAGACAACTGACATTTCCTGGTGTTCATCTGTAATGTTAGTTTTGGAACTATAGTTAGTAACAGTTGATGCTGGTAATTATACGTATACAGAATAAATAATACAGTGAATGCCAGCTTTCTGAAATGGAAATGCTTCTTCGGGAACATATAAGGCTCATAAGCTGGCCTATAAAAGCCAATGCTGATAAAATTATGAATGCTATTCCAAAGCCCTGCCATCTATTTTTGCACCACCTTCTTAATTAATTTCAACTTTTCATTTTTTCAGAAGATACTGCTCACAAGAGTTTCACTTTATATTGAATAAATCATGAGAACAAGGACTTTTTCTAGAATGTCTTTCTACCTATGTTACATTTCTACCTTTTAATTTATCAAATATAATTATAAATACAATTATGTTAAAATTATTTGTAGAATAACAGACACTACAGTCCTTCCACTAGTTTTGGAGGAGTAAAGACAACCTTCCATAGGGAAAATGAGCTTGTGGCAGCTACCTGCTGAATTCTTCAAAATGTATATATTATCTTGTAAAAGGTAAATAAAATAAGATGTTCCACAACGCAATTTTGTCAAGATTAAGGAAGTCATAGACTGCATTTATCTTGAAGCTCCTCCCAATCTCATCTCAAAAAAGGGGAAGTACTGTTACTCAGTCCTCCAGCTAGAACAGTCACAGACATTTTTACATCCTATTAAAATGTATGCATAATTACCAAATTTTTATTCTTGCAATTTTCTGCATTAAATCTAGATCAAATGTGTTGAAACATTTAGTGGCATATTTTTCCTAAAGCACATGAAAAGAAAGTTCTACCAAAGTTTAACGTTTACTTTTATAGTGGAAAAATGTTTGGTTTTCTCCAACCAAATGGATAAAACCTATTATACTATTATTGCTATATTACCCTGCTTTGCTCTGTTTATTTGCTTTGCCTATCAAGTAAGTCTGTAGAATACTGATATTTTTCTGAGATTTGAGATTTTCTTATACAGAAAATTATTTTGGAAGTTAGAAAAAAGTAATGTGTTAAAAAGCCACCTGTGGCACTCCTAAAGGTCATAGCATATATTTAAGTAGAGAAGCTAAACTGTACTTGCAGCAGAAAATTATAACATTCACAAATACCTAATAGCCAGATATTTTATGGTGAGATGAGTTGAAAGTAACATAAAAGCCCTTCAAGCAGTGTGAAGCACACCAGAACTTTTTTTCAAAAACAGATGGTATCTGGATGATTATTATCTACAGTGCAGTGTAGGGAAACCATGGCTCCTATGAAGTAGGAAATAGGGACCAACAAGACAATAGACTCTGACCAGTTATGGTGAGGTGGACCTAAAACAATCAAAAAGTGTTGCACTAATCCAGTACAAAGCATTTCAGAGCATTCTTAAAAAGTCACTTAAAAAGCTATCAGTGTAGGTTTGTAGAGGTTTCAGCTTCGAAACAAGTGGAATCTGCATCTGGGGAGGCAATATTTACAAGCTAGGTGGTTGTGTTACCTTTAATTTCACTTTAATATAACCTATAACATTAACTCACCTAAACCCTTGAACAGAACCTGATATCTAACCCCTTAAATCCTAATACTGACCTTAACCCATAATGCTTAACCCTAACCTCTAACACTAATCTAAACCCTAAGAATGCTAGATTTATCGTCATTGGGTATTGTATGCATCACATTATCCCACCAAAGGCTTCTGCACTTTATTCCCAGTGCAAAAAACAACTGATTTTTTTAGAAAGCTAAGCTGAACCATTAGAAGTATACTGCATGTAGACATTGCTCAGAAAGCCAGGAAGCTCTCCAGTATATTATTGATAAGGTACGTTGGTATGTTCTTAACCACCTCAGTACCAGCATGTTACACAACTTTCATTATCAGGTCACTTTTTCAGTATTCAGTGTTGTGAAAGTTAGACAATTTTTTAGTCATGCAATAGTGTACCCGAATGCATTTTATATCATGCATTTGAGACAGATACTGTATATCTTTTGATGGTATTTTATAACCACTGGGGTTTGCTTATTTTTTTCTGTTTATGTTATCCAAAAAAAGGGTATTATTTGTAATATAGAGTTTTGTATTTTAATTACTATATAAATGTTATTTATGTTTAAAAAACATATCAAATAAAAAGGTCAGGACAGTGCAAATAAAATAGAAATGCCAAGGTCATCTGAACCTCTTCATTTTTTTCAGTTGATGTTGGTTAATGCACTTTCTACATTTTTGCTGTGTGATTCTTCCATGGCAGTAATATACTTTCTTACTAAGTGCACCCACACATTATATATTGATTTTTAGAGGAAAGATAGGGCTATATATTTATATCACATACTATATGTGCGCCTAAGACCTCAATTAGTATGAACAACATATTAAAAAAATAGGAAAAAAAGTAAAGAAAACACTTTTTCCCCATTTTGATTATTATTATTTTTTTTAAAGTAGCACAGCTAAAAAATGCATACAAATAAATTAATTTGTCTTTTATTTAGAAACATCTCACATTTCCTGTAGGATTTCAGAAATGTTTTTGTACTTCTTGGCCATAAAATAAAAGCTAACATTTTACTTTTGTAGCGATCACCCCCGAAGGAGCCGCTGAATGATCGGGTCTTCCATAGCCTGTCTAGGGATTATTAAAAACACATGGCTGCCCCAATAGCACTTACCACTTCCAGTGATTACCGACAGATTGAAGTCCAGACAATAGCTCCAAGATGATTCTCTTTATTGCTGTAACTCCAGGGAGAGAGGGAAGAGGTGAGAAACTGGTTTTGTTCCTACCTGGAGATCCGATTAATTAGAATCCCCCTCCTTGTATTTGTGCAACTGCTTATGTGGTCCGATCCATGACCATATTCGTACAAAGAAAAAGGGATTAACTCGTCACAGAATGACGGGTTGGCAGTGGTCAATTTAGGGATCCGGACAAGTCAGTTGGTTACATGAAAAAATTAATTTTATTGAAAAAGACATATAAGATAACACATTTGACTAACAATCCTACCATAAAACCTTTTTTAAAAAATACAGACAATCATAAATTTGATGTGGATCGATCCTCACTCATACTTATCATTAATTTCGCCGTAAGGGATAGATAGCCGGTGTAATTCCAGCGTTGCTACTTATCCCTTCGTGAAATAGCCCATGTATATATCGACTAACATAGGCTGTCTGGATTAAAGATATATCCCATGGTACGGGCAATCAAAAGGAAAGATTTTCTTGTGATCTCATTCTGTGGATTGAGGGAGAGGGTCAAAGTGGATTTGAGATGGTAGCATAGGCTTCGTACACTTAGAATGAAATTATGTAATGTACTCAGACGGTGGTGCTTGTTGATGAGATTGATCCTATGTGGCCATCTCCTAGTTTGATGGAATATATTCTCAGTTGTTTTCAATTCTTTTCCCTCTATCAATTTGTTTTTCTTAAAAGATTCCTTTGATTAGATGTTTTGCTGTGGGGTTAAGTTTTCCTTGATTTGGTGTTGGCTTGAATCTAGCCGTGTGTACAATTAACCCCTTCCTCCTTCTTAGCCTTGGGATGTCTTAGTGGGAACACCGAGATATAATCGAATTATCTGCTCAGATCGGGGGGGGGGGGAAGGGGGGGGGTTTTCCCATGGACAGACTATTACTGGACTATCTTCAATGTCACACCTGACTTTAATCTTCTCTCTCTCAATGGTATTGAATTTTGAGTGTAGAGGGTATAAGACTTCACTTCAGAGTGGTATTCAGACAACGTCCTTAACGGACATAAATAAAGGATTTTTTGTCACTCACGTTTACTGAAGTTTCCTTATAGTCCGGGCGGTTTGAAGACTTTTTCCTTCCTTTGGAGTCCAGTAGTCCGTTAACATGTATAGATGCCTTGTTATTTCCTCCAGGGGATGGTTGTTATTGGCTAATCACTGATAGTAGATTTAAGGGATATTTCCACTTAATGGATCTTTGGATCGTCTCCTGGACTTTCTAGGTGTAGTCTGTCCGTTGCTAGGAAACCCCGAACCCCGATTGAAAAAATGGCAGAGTTCCCTGGTATCAGAATCGTATGTCCACTTGCAGCATAATAGTTATGTGTCTGGTTGTTGTCTGTCTGTCGACGCGTTTCGCCCCTCCTACAATGCGGGGCTTCGTCAGGACATCGTCTCGCCCCTCCTACAATGTGGGGCTTCGTCAGGACATCATGTTAACGGACTACTGGACTCCAAAGGAAGGAAAAAGTCTTCAAACCGCCCGGACAAAAAAAGGTTTTATGGTAGGATTGTTAGTCAAATGTGTTATCTTATATGTCTTTTTCAATAAAATTAATTTTTTCATGTAACCAACTGACTTGTCCGGATCCCTAAATTGACCACTGCCAACCCATCATTCTGTGACGAGTTAATTCCTTTTTCTTTAGAGAGGGAAGAGGGTCAGGCACATCCAGCATGAAGGTAGACTCCTTGTACTTGAAACAGAGCAAAGTAGCTGCTGCCACCACAGACTTAGACCTTTAAGCCATACCGGCAAGTATGCCAGTACTGTCAAGGGTCTTGTTCAGGCTCAACTTCAGACATGAGTGGCTGACCACTGGGCCTCCAGGCTCAGGCCCCAGTGTCCAGGCCTAGGCCTCAGGCTCAGGCCTAGTCCATCCTGTCTCTTCAGCAGCAAGCATCCTGCCCCAGGTCAGGAGGGCCCTGGGGCGGGGAAGGAAGAAGAGACCGTTGCATCAGCCACACTCAGCATTTATCCCCTCTCCCAGCATGCATCACTGCTACTGTCCTGCAGTGATTGGCTGGGAGACATAAATGCCCAAAGCAATCCTCATTGGCTGTTCTGCCCTGTGTGGTAACACACCCACCCACAGGCAGACACAGCTTTACAGATTGTTCTGTCACAGTTGAACTGAACATAGACTATATATATGATCTAGCACTCCTTTTTAGCAAGGTGCTACACTTTTTTTCTCTAAAAGCTAATAGAGGTTAGGTTAGGTGGCCTACAATGTCAATGTCACTAAATGTCACTAACTGTCACACTTAGGGACAGCGACATACTTTGAACAACACCGTCATGAGGGGGTTAAATAAAAAAAGTGAACCCCTTACGGTGAAAAACAAATCTGCAGCTCAGCTGCAAATTTTCATTGGAAGGGCTTAATTTTTATAACAATTATAGTATAAAATATAGTTGTATATAATTTGTATTTTGTTAATTTTTTTACACTTTATTTTTTTATACTTTACACTTTTTTTTTTACATACTTTTTTGTCAATTATATGAAGCAATCACTATGACTGCTTGATAATTTAATAATTTTTGTACATTTATGGTCATTATTAGGCTGCTTCAAACTTAGGAACAGCCAATAATAACCTTAGTGACACTGACTCTGACATGCTCATTCTGCAGCATGTTAAGCTCAGATGTAACTGAAGACTTCTGATCGTTCCCAGAATGATCAGAAGTGTGATGCAATGTTTCAACATAAAACATTTTGCTACATTTTTCTATGCTTCAGCATAGAAAGATGTAGCAAGAAGCCAGTACACATCGGGATCTGTACAGAGCTGTCAAAACAGATCCCGATCTGTACAGAGCTGCCAAAACTGTGATAGCAGAGCGGTTCACACCACTCTGCTATTATTGTCAGATACTCAATCGCTGACAGCGATTAGGTATCTGTAAAAGCTTAATTCTTTCACTAATGGATGCCTCAATACTAAGGTATCCATGAATGAATGGTAACTGCTGATTTCAGCAGATACCGGCATTCTGGAGTCCCGAATAGCTGCTCACGTACAGTGTATGTGAGCAGTCATTTGGGCACTTCTTAATGGGGATGTACAGTGTGTGTCTCCATTCATGAAAGGGTTAATTGTGCCACAATTTTTGAAAAAATGAAGAAACATGCTGGTATTGAGGTGGTTAGAGTGTGTTTAGCCTTTAAAAGTAATTAACAGATGTCAAGTGCAATTCTTCCATTATCAGAAGACTGTTCCCTGGGGAGTTAAACTGCATTGTGTGGAATGGTAAGATGTCATGGATAACATCTTACATGTGCATGTGCAGTTCACACAAGCACGTTTAAAACATCTGCTCACACTGGCAGTTTGACTATTATTGCTTGCCGTAAAGAGGCTAAAATAGAGAAGTTCAGAAAAAGTGGGTGTGGCTATGTTTAACTAAATTCCCCAAAAAACATTATGATTACTAGCAATACACAACCTAGCACCAATAATAATCCCTCTCCTCTCAATCATTGGAGGTTAGTGGCATTTTAAAAATCCCCACTCCCACATAATTGGTTGTCAGTGGCACTTTAAAACCCTTGCATTATAATCCCACAATCATTGGTGGTCAGTGTCACTTTAATCTTGAATGCACAATAGTTAGGAGGGGGTGGATGATGCGATCAGAGTGCTGTACTGCTTGAGTTGCATCTCTCCCTCTCCTCAGTGCTCCGGGGCCTGGCTTTATGTGCAAGAGATGGCATGCTGCAAGGTAAGATTTGTATACTCTGCAGCAGCTCTCTGCACATAACAAACAGCTTTAATGTGTGGTGTATACATTATCATTTTTCCTGGAGTGTGGCTTTAAATGAATAGGCTTACATCTGCTATTTCCTACCTTCCTTCCTTCCTTCCGTCCTTCTTTCCATCCTTCCCCATATCAGCTACAATGTGAGAGGAAGCTGCTGTGCTGTTGTGAGAGAAAGGGGAGGGCTGATGTTTGTAAACACAGCAAGTGTTTACATTTGTGATAACTGTTATTGGTTTGCAGATAACAAAAGGCACAGAGCAAACACTGATTGGCTCTGTGCATTCCGTCTGTAATCTGCACCATCTAATGATATTGCAATCATAGGCCTTGGTAGCGTGCTTGGCACACGCATCCCCTCTTTAGACAAGGATGTTTCTATACATAAAGTTAGAGCAATAGGTCTTCCAACCATTCGCTTAACTACAAAGGCAGGCTAGGAGGTAGTTAAAACTCAAGGCATGTACTGCTGGACTGCTTTAGAATCTAACCAGTTTGTACCATTCATCTTTTTCCTTCACAAGAGACAACCAATACAAAGACTTCAATGCTTTTTAACTCTCTTCACTACATGATATTGACCATAGCTTCTCCATAGGCCGAAGAGTCATATGAAAGAACCATTAAGGTTAAAGTACTGTGGAGCCAAGGAAACAAAAAGCCTGAGAAGTAATATAATTAATTGAGATGCAAATTGTGAGGCCTACACATATTAGCATCTATTATAATGCTGTAAAAGAATAATTGCATCATTTATATTACATTCCATAGAAAATGTAAAATCCGACAACAATAGGTATGCACTTTGCCACATTAGCACACCCTAATTGAATAAATAATAGAAAACTTCCACAACAAAATGCTACCAATTTGCAAAATAAAAAGGCAGAAATGTTATTGTAGAAGTAATAAATGTTTTTTGATGTTTTACAGAACTTTGTATATCTGTCACTTTAGAAAATAATAATTGTATGACAATTTTCTCTCTCACAGCCTAGAGTATGATAAAGATCATTATGAAAATAAATAACTAGCCACAAAAAGATAAGGTTTTTGTGTCATTTGCAGGACCCAGTATGAATTGGGCATATTTTAAAATTGTGTTTTTTAAGTGAAAGTGAGCAAGACATTTCAAAAGGTTCTCTGCCCTATGCTATTGTGTCCCTAAACAAATTGAGTGTGTTATTGGTAGACAGTAACCAGCCTGAGCATCTGTGTACATTTTTCTAGGCTCTGCAGGTCTTCCCTGGGCTCAGTGGATTGATTGCTTCTGCCAGTTACTGTGAAGGAGGTTTCAGTAATTAGAGTAGGAAGGACAATCACAGAGTTATGAATATGTATCTGACTCAACCAATCCCTGAGGTTTTTGTTCAGAGGTATATTTTGGGAAATGATAAATATTTGGGGGCACCTTTCCAGAGTGTCCTCTCTCCTCCTGGGCTTCTACCTGGGCAGAATGTGTGCTAACAGTGATAAAACTGTATTGAGTTAGTAAACAACAATTACATTTTCAATTGCACATTTTTGTGAAATAGTGAAGACTGAAGGTACACAAAACTGTAAATAAGCAACTTACTGTAAAAATCTAGAGGTTGGCGTGAATCCTATGTTTTGTGCCAGCACTGTGTGTGCACTGCATTGGTATGCTGTGTCATAAAATGATGCAGACATACATTATATCACAGCACTGTAACAGACTTACCTTGCCACGCCCTGAGAACAGTCGCTACAAGCACAGCATGTTACAAGCAACATGCATAGAGTTGAATACATTTAATAATAAATAAAAAACCACTTTGATGCACTGTAACAATGCACCACAGTGCACAGCACACACACTAGCGCACACTCCTCTTGTGCTCCATGATGCACGCCTGCTGGTGTGAATGGGCCCTTAGTTTATTGGTGCAAGTTAGTGAAGGGGCCGGTAAATATCAGACATGTAATCCTGAATTGATCCAATCCTCCCCACTGTATGTCCACAATAGGATCTAATTCTAACCCGGTACAGACGGGAGGTAAGCAGCAGCAATTGGAGGGCACAAAGGAGACATTAGGCACCCAGAGACAGTGGAAGGGGATCAGATTGTGGGCACAGAGCGGAGAGCATCAGTGACAGACAGGGCACAGAATGGGGCGCTCATGTCGCAGAGGGTTTGTGTCACATTTTTATATTTAACGAATTGCTGCGTTTAGCAGATTGTTTAGGAGGCCCTTCTGTTATAAGTTGTTGTAGCCACCCTGAGATATTAGCAGAAGGGAAAGCAGCCATCATAATGGTTACTGAGCTGCCCAGCTGCAAGCATAAATTGATTTAAAATGTTTTCATTATAAATCATAGATTGATAATAAAGATTGAGGAGCATTTATACATATTCAGCAAAACAAGTGAAAAAACTTTTTTCTAATGGTTATCTTCTGAGGAAGCCCAGTGCAGAAAGTGCTTTTCTTGCTGCCCCTTCACCCATTACCACCCATGAACCTTCACCCACCTATACCCTTTCACCCACCTATGCACCTTCACCCATTATCATCTATGCTGAACACATTCACAGTTCATTAGATGTACCAATAGGTGTTGGGTATGTGTTGCCTTGCACATGAAAACAGTGGTTGGCACAATCATCTTAAAATGAACCTTTCCATTCTCCAACAAGTATATCATTTTATTAGTATCTTCATAATCTGCTCCAATAACTGTTTAAAATTCACTAATGCTGTCCTCAAAACATTCAGCCTAAGCAGGCGAAACAGTGCTGATATTTTTTTTTGCATGTCTATCAACGTACCCCTGGCCACTGATATGTGCAGACAGCACTGACACCTGACAGGACACTGTGACAACTAAAAAACACCAGAAATGCCTCTAATGTGTGGGCTGTGGTTGACAGCCTGGCTGTAGCTCCAAATGTGAGATACAAGATGGCAGCACCCAACCGTAATAACCGGGACAGCCTGGAGCAGACTTTTTGTACTTTGACTTTATAAGTTGATTGTTTAAAAGGTGGTTTGTGTAAGCATTCCAAGAAAAAGGGTTCATTCTTTATTCATATCACTTTAAAAACACTGGGGCTGATTTTTCTGAAGGAATAGGACTGTCCACTTAGTGAAGTGAATTTTCACTTTGAAAAGTGTATTTGCACTTTGCAAAGTGAATGTTCATTGAGCTTAGTAAATGTGCAGCTGTGTTCTTGTTACACATCTAATCTTGGGCAAGCAAAAATAATATCTTTATTAATTACCCTCGAATGTGATTGTGTATTTAAAGTGAACTTAGCTTTCCTTTATTCAATTAGTGAGCATTAACTATGCTACGTAAACAGAATCAACCCCATGGGGGTCTTTTACTGAACAATTAGCAGGGCCCTTTGCCCTGTGAATATCTTTGAATGTTAATTTGGGGCTAATTAAGCAAAAAATTAATGTTCTTAATATATTTTTCCCCAGTTTGAATGTTGTGTTGTAATATTACATTATGGCCCCTTAGATGGAGCTTTTCCCAGTTTGAATTTAGTGCGTTTTAATAATGCATTATGTCCACTAGATGGAGCTGAGGAGTATAGGAAATAAGTATTTCTCTCCTATGCTCCTCAGCTCTGTGTAGTGGCCATACTGTGATATTACAACACTACGTTCGAACTAGGGAAAAAAATATTAAGAACTAGAGGTGCACCGAAATGTAAATTTTAAAAACAAAACCGAAATTTTAAAAAATGTCAGGCCGAAACCGATACCGAAAATGTTTTTATTTTTATTTTTTTTATTTTTTAAAATATTTTATTTTTTATAAACTTTTTAAATAAGCCAGGGATGCGCTGATGTATTGGTGCCTCCCTATTAAGAACATTCATTTTTCGCATTACTCGCCCAAAACAAATGTTCACAGATATTTTCAGGATGAAGGGCACTGGAAATTACAGCAGTATAATGCAGCAACATTTCAGGTATACCCCTTTTAATAACTGTCATATGCAAATATAAACATAACTCTCCTTCACATAATACAGTCAACAAAGGATGAGCAAAGAAGACTGTAAAAATATAACCATAAACTTAAATTTCATCACAAGTAGACCTCAAAGACACAACACTAACATCTAAAGCTGGACATCGGCCGTTGAACCTTTTAAAGTGTGTGTTAAAGGAGAACTATGAGGTGAGTTAAAATCACTAATCCTCATAGTTCGAGCCGATGTGTTACAATGAAACTGTCACACGGTGGCTCAATAGATTGGGAAGTGAGCAAACACATACCGTCGCTTGCTCATTTCTCGATCATCTCCCTGCACGGAGCGGTGACTATCAGTCACGGCTCCCCGCAGGGATCCCCCCCTCCCCGCTCCTCCAGCGCTGACTGGAGGAACGGACAGGGGAGGGGGCGGGTAAAGCTGGCTCTGCCTCTAGATAGGCAGAGCCACTTGTCACTCATGCAGCTGGGTGGATCTCGACAGCATTGTCGGGAACCGTCCTGGCTGTGGCGGTCTCAGTACACCGCGAGCTGTAGCTCACGATATACTGAGGGGTCATGGGAGGACACTAGTATATGTCCTCCTGTGACCCTTAAAGGGTTTCTAAACCCTCCGTTGTTTTTGCATATATCTACTGCTAGCAAGTAGTAGATATATGCAAAAAGTAATTTTTTTAAAAACCCGCTTTAAAAGCGGTTTAAACTTACCTGTGTCTTCGCCGCATGCTCCTGTCCAAAAATCCGAAAATGCTCTGGCGGCCGCAAAGCATCTTGGGGCCAGCGCATGCGCAGTTCAGATTTTCGGCCGAGAGAGGAGGAGAGACACAAGGTAAGTCTATGGACGCGTGCACCCGCATGCAGACACCGTAGGAGAGGAAGTGCCAGCAAAGACAGAGGAGTCAGCACTGGAGAGAAGGCTGAAAAGCACCGGAAAGAAGAGGAAGATTGGATTAAGAGACATAATTTAAGGTAAGTGCTTTAATTAACATAGGTGGGAGGGAAACAGGTTTTTGCCTTTAATGTCACTTTAGGAGAACTATGGGGAAAAACACTTACCCCATAGTTCTCTTTTAAGGCACACGTGTGTACGCGTGTACTCTGTGTTCCCAGTCAGTAGATTTGCCTTCTCTCTTTGTCCCACTGACTATTGTCAGCAGAAACGAAAAGGATGGGAGAAATAACTTCATTCAGGAGTTACGATCAGGGAGCGTAACTACATATCGTGGGGTCCCATAGCAACTCCCCCCCCATTTCCCAGCTAAGTCTCTCTGTAGCAACTGGCAGTGTCAACTGTGACAATATGGGGGTGATTTACTAACCTAAACACACGCACGCACCAGGTGCGTGTGATTTTCACACAGCAAAACGTATTTATCAACCAAAAAGTCTCTAAAAGCATATTTCCACTAATGGCATATATGGAAAAATCATGCACATGATGCATATATAATGCTGCTTCACAGTTTAGACAAAAATGGTTAGCTCATGCATTTACATTCCTGCATTCATCAACGCAAGCACCATAACATAGAGCTAATTTACACAACATCACCTTGCAATTCATGCAGGGCTTTGAACAACACACCTGCTGGGTGTGTACACACTACAAAGGTGTTTAGATTCCACCCATAGATCATGCTGGGAGGGAACACACTACAGAGGTGTATACATGTTCGTGGTGTGTTTATAAGGTTAGTAAATCAACCCCTATGTGTCTTTGATCTTAACATGAAGTATGTATCAAGGAGCAGGACAATTGTCAGCATAGTCAGTACACTACTAAGGAGTATTGCTGGTGATAAAAGTTATAGTAGCATTAATAATAATAACCATAATAATATTTTATCTTATGATAACATTAATAATGCTCTTGCACACACTTACTTCTCAACACTAATGCAAACTTCCTATAAACTCTAGCTTCATTCATCTTTTTTTGTGGAACCACAAACCTCATCCCTCCTATAAGGTTTTAACAGAGGTGACTGCATTAGGCACACGGGGTTCATTTCACTCTATAGCAGATGTTCAGAGGGCAATGGATCTAGGCTGCTAAGATAGATAAGCAAATGCTTCTACTGTACAGAGGGAGATCTATGACTGGAAACCTCACAATTTAGTTTTCCCAATCAGCCCCCATAATGGGCCCCCTCATACCCCAAGCCCCTTAGTAGCCCTGTGGGCTAAAGCTATTCTTATACCACTGGTTACCACAGCAAGAGTTAAGGAGAAGTCTTCCATTAGGGGTACCTGTTTGGGAGACAACTGTCTTAAGAGCGAATTCCCCTCACTTTAGGTATATTTCCTCTCACTTCCTGCTGTCTCTTTGGGACAGGTAGTAAAGAGAAATTTTCCCAAGGGAACACAGCAAAGAAAAAACAAGCAGATAGTTTAACAACTTCTCTATCCAAAACTAGAAAAATAAAATTTGGGCTATATATACACTTTTCTGAATCAGAATATTTTATTGCATTTTCTTTTAAACAAAACACATGAACGGAGCAGTCAATTTGACAGTGGGTAGAAACATCTCCATCAGAAATATAGTAAACAGATTCTCACAGTTTACAAAACATCGCAGTCACTTGTGAAGAGAATCATAACGATTTCCAAATGCAAAAGAAGATTTTGAAGCAAGAAAAGTCAATTTTTGTTCAGAAATATGTGAATCGGCATAAGAGTGTACAGTGTGCTCCGAAAAAAGCACAGGCACTGTGAAAACCATAGCAATCAAACTAAAATATTCCAATGAGGCCCTCTGGGACACAGAATTTTAAATACAACTGCTATAATGTAAAAGGAGGGGTTGAAGAAGAATAATAATCCAGACACTTAACACTTATACCATATCAAGAAATGCTAAAGATGAAAACCACTGGATCGATACATTAACCATTGATTCAATGATTTCATCTAATGCCTTGATACATTAACCATTGATGCAATGATTTAATCTAATTCCTTTAACCACGACTCCAAAGATGGTGGAGTGGTAGATATCAACTTAAGTACAGTCATTTTCCGTTCTACAAACAAGGCTCTAGAGATAGGCACTGAAGAGTAGGTGTCTAGTACAGAAGAATTAAAGGATACCAGAATGCATTTATCTGGAGTATTAGTTAAGGTGGAACCAAAAATATGGTAAT
Organism: Nanorana parkeri; assembly: GCF_000935625.1. Lineage (NCBI taxonomy): Eukaryota > Metazoa > Chordata > Amphibia > Anura > Dicroglossidae > Nanorana > Nanorana parkeri. Next base: position 1,365,121 of record NW_017306336.1, read on the forward strand.
AAAAGATATGACTTCATCCCAGTATCTAACCAATTTTGGGCACCTCCAGTGCATATGTATTAGGGATCCCCAACAAGTCTTAAATTTTGGACTTGCCTAAAAAAAGATGGAATATGTATGAATATATATA
>NW_017306336.1:1366206-1398933 GCF_000935625.1 Nanorana parkeri
AAGTTGCTAGAGGGCCAGACCATTATAAATAGGGAAGCAGGTTGTTTACCACGACAGTATAAGTGATTTTTTTCTGAAGATATGGGTAAACAACGCGATTTAACAGCATTTGAATGTGGGATGATTGTTGGCGCGAGCCATGGAGTGAGTATCAACAAAACAGCAGAATGGATTAAATGTTCAAGAGGGGCTCATTGTTAAAGTGTTTAAAGACTAGACTGTCAGCCGAAAATCTGGGTCTGAACGTGCGAATTGTGGCCGTCAGCGACTAGTCAATGTTAGGGCAGAATGGAGAGTGGCAAGACTGATACAAGACAACAGAAGGGCAACAGTGCAGTGTCAGATTCCTCGCATCACCTTTCAACATCTCGTGGAGTCAGGAGGCGGCCCAACAAAGTAATCTCGTGGAGTTATCTTGTGGCCCAACGAAGTACTTATGGGGTGGTCATAATAATCTATATATATTATATATTAATACAGTGCAGTAACCCTGAATCTGACATAAAGCTGAGAGGCAACTAAATCAATTTTAACAGCATAATTCAGAGCTCCTTCTCTGTTACTGAAGTGAAGTATCCATTTAAAAATTACCAATCCCCAAATGACACACTACAGTCTGCAACAGGAATAGAACACTTCTGTTATATTCCTGTATGTACATAATGTGTGGGATACATTTCTCACCAACAATTGACAGGCCAGCCTCAATACATGGGTAAACGCTAAATATATTAAATACATTTCAAGAGTGGTAATCAAGTATAGAAGTCAACATTAAAAGGAGCATTCTGGACAGTCAACACCTAACATTAACCACTTCAGTACCAGCCTCTATTATACTTTGATTACTAGGCCATTTTTCAGTTTTCAGTGCTGTGATAGTTTGACTGAAGACTACTCGGTCATGCAACACTGTACCCGAGTTAATTTTAAATAATTTTTCTGAGACAGATAAAGCTTTCTTTTGTTGGTATCCACTGGGTTTTTAGTATGAACTATATAAAGGACTCAAAAAAAAATTAAAATGTAAAAAAAACTGTTTCCCTTACTTTCTGTAATGAAACATAGCAAATAAAATGTCAGGGCTATATGTAAACCCCTGAAAGTACCCCTTTTTGGAAAGTAGACAACCCAAGGTGTCTCATTTTGATGACACATGATCTAATTTTTTAACACTATAATAATAATAATTGTGCCACTGTATAGATCACTGGTTTGGCCTCATCTGGAGTATGCGGTCCAGTTTTGGGCACCAGGGAACAGAAAGGAAGTCCTTGAACTGGAAAGAGTCCAGAGGAGGGCAACCAAACTCATGAAGGGGGTGGAGGACCTGAGCTATGAGAACAGGCTATTAAATGTAAACATATTCTCATTGGAAGTAAGGAGATTAAGGGGGGACATGATTTTCATGTATACAATGTTCACCGGGGATAGCAGCATTAGCAGCAAACTTTTTACAATTAACTCCATGACAAGGACGAGAGGCCACCACCTAAAATTGGTGGAGAAAAAATTTCAGCACAAGGGGCGAAGGGGTTTTTTCTCAGTTAGATCAGTCAGGGTCTGGAACTCGCTGCCACATGCTGTGATTTCGGCTGAGAGTGTGGAATCTTTCAAGAGGCAATTGGAGTATTTCCTCACAGACCGTAATATACAGGGTTACAAGTACTCTTAAGATTGAAAACACACAGGGACCTACACATACACACAATAGGTTGGACTTGATGGACATATGTCTTTATTCAACCTCAAATACTATGTAACTATAACTATGTAACACAATATTTTGGAATAGAGTAAATATGACAGTGTTGGGTTAAAACATGGAGCTGATGGTGCACTGGATACATTAAATGTACAGGTCCTACACAAAGGAAGGTGGAGGTGAAGGGGTTAATGTACAGGTCACATACAGTGGGATAATGGAAATGAGGGGGGTAATGTACAGATGTGCAGGATAAGGGAGTTGAATGGGGTTTAAAAACAGGTCATTGCAGAGAAGGGCGGGCGTGGAGACCAGATACACAGGGGAGGAAGGCTCGTCAAAGGGTTAGACCTCTCCTCTCCCCTTTCTCCGTTACAAGAGAAAGGGAATGGCTTAGCAATGTAAACACAACACTGTTGGTTAAACCAAAGAACCCTCACTCCACTTAACTGAATGGCAGGGTGCTGTTTCTTGGAGCATTGCTGTCTTTTTTTTTAACTTGGGTGGCTGTACATGGTTCTGCCAGTACAACCACGTCATCCATTCACAGATCCATTCACATTCAATGTTGCAGAGGGACTCACAGATCTCAACTGAGCACAAGTGCATTGATGTCACCGCCCGTTTAGCCCATTGTTTAATCCCTCCAGCCCCTTAACAGAAGGTCCATACCTCCGTACTGATCTGGGGCTGGGATGTAAACAATGCAGGAGACTGAGCACTGTACCCATGACACGCTGACCATGGATGCAATGCTCTGCAGGCTTGAATGTAAAAATGTAATGATTAAAACATTTTAATTTTATTAAATATATTATGTGGGTGTATTTATTTAACTATTAGCAAAAGGTGGACAATGCCGTTAAGTAGACTTTTGAATGAATAATCTGGTAGTGGCCCCCAGTAGAGAAAAGAATGATTCACCTGTTTTTGTCCAAAAGCAGAAATCCTTGTTATGTGTCTAAACCCCTAAAAAATAAGGCTGGTAATGATTACAATTTTCGTGTTCGATTAATCGAAATTTTTTTAAATTGATTAATCGATTAATTTTGATTAATTATAACGCACATACAGATCCAACTACATTGGCCTATACACATACAGCACTGCAATGAAGTAATAAAATGAACTAGGATCACACTAATCCAGCACGTTATTAATCTCACGTGCCCCACTCAAAATGGCCGCCGCTTGAGTGGGGCAACTCAGAATAATAACGTTCTGATTAGTGTGATCCTAGTTCATTTTATTACTTCATTGCTGTGCTGTATGTGTATATACCAATGCCTTGGCTGGCGCTCGTGCAGAAAGTTTCAAAAAAATGTTAATCGATCAAAAAATTTTTAATCGATCAAAAAAATGTACGATTAATCGAGAAATTAATCATTAATTTGCACAGCCCTACTAAAAAACAACGCAATATATTGCAGCTTAACATTCTTTAGATGTGGTTGTTTTTCAGACTTCTTTACCTTTATTTTCCCCTGGTGACAATGTAACTGATAAGAGTGCAGTAGAATGAATGTGCGGAAAGTTATCAGTTCTCTGGACTTATTGCAGGATTTGCATTTTTTTTTTAACTTAATGAACAAGTATAACAAACATTTAAGGGCTCATGCACACGGGCATTAAAAAAAATACTGCATTTTTATCAGTACAGCAGTTTTTCTTTTCTCTTTCTATTACGTACATATGAATGCAGGTGTATTGTTTTCTATGGACCTACGCATACAGTATGTAAAGATCAGTAAACTTTATTCTTTGTTCAGATTCCTAAAATCAAAATAAAAGATATGGGGTCCTGCGTATGACCGTATTTTGCTCTATGCAACTAAACTAACATTTACTAACATTTACATGTGTACAGTGCAAATGCACTCTATTAAAGCAGACTTCTTTGCTAGGATGCATGTGGCTTGAACCACCTAGTATTCTAACAACCAATAGAGCAATTTTGTGCTATGTACTTTACGCGAATAAATGTTGCACAAACATTACATGCTCACAGCATACAGAGCACTTTTACACAGCATCTTGCTGTCATCTTCTGCCAGCAAGATCCTGTTAACTAATTGAATTTTTCATGCGGCCATGTGCATGAGTCCTCAGTGGTATATTTAACAGAACAAAATGGAGTAAAAAGAGAAGTGCATTGCTAGGGGTTTGCAGGGCTGTGGAAATTTTATAAAAAACTACTTGTCCAAGGGCTAAAGTGGGGGCCAAATCTACTTTGCCTTCACGACAATCTACTTGTCCCAATACAAACAATAGTTTTAATCAAAACTAAGGATGGGTTTACATATACTTAAAACAATTATACTCTGTTTACATCTATGCAATGATAGGTTCGCTGCAGTGACATAATTTCTTAATGGTACCCCAAATGCACCTAGCCATCACACATACATTGTATTGCACCACACCATGCATTGTGGTGCATTTAGATTTTAAAATTAGGTGCTTGCACTTCTCCTCTCTCTGATTTAGCTGCCGTAGGCAGCCTTTTCAAGTGAATGATCAGTCAGCTCTCTTTCTTAGATCCGGCGTGGAGCCGCTACAGTATCCCATATAGGCTCTAAGCATTAGCGAGAGTATGTTTTATTCATCCTGAGTTAAAAAAAAAAAGAAGTCATTTAGAAAGAATCAAAATCTCTGGCTTGCATATTTGTTCCAGGTCAACATCTCAGAATGTCCTGAAGGCAGTGGATCAGCATGACAGCTAGGCAACTAGCATTCTCAGAAGGAAAGGTTGGCAATTGCAGCCTCTGTATTCTGTTAGAATGGGTCTCCATTAACATTAAGCACACTTATTATTCCTTCCTAGGCCACCTGAACTAAAGTACATCATGTGGCGCTGTGTGCTATTAAAAAATAGAGTTGTCTGTTCTGACTGATGAAATGACAGAAAGGAGATGACATGAGTATGTGACACACTCTGAAATGCATATTCTCTTTTATTAGTTTCTTCAGTAAAGTGTTAAACAGCATTTATTTACTCATGGAAGGTGCTGTTCTGTTTTTACGAAGACAAGAAATACAGAAGCGCACTACCAAGTGGTGACTAGGCAACAAAAAAAAATTTAAAGGAATAAGACTTACCAGGGAGTGGGTACTAGCGCGTTGTCAGCAACGAGGTGTGGATGGATGGGGAGTAGGAGAACGAGTGGCGGAGGTGAGGAGTGAACACTGTCACTGGTCTAAGGTCCTGTTAAATTGTGACTTTGAAAGAAATTCCATCGCTGGGGTGGAGAGGAAGCAAGGCTGCAGGTATAGGAGTAGCAGCCAACCAGTTCTGAGGTTCAGGTGAGTAAATCTTTGTTATTTTCATCCCTAGACAAAAAGGAGCAATTAACCCCTACAGTGGTAGTGGTAGCCCCACTACAAGGGTTAAGATTATGTCTGAGTTCTTCTTAAAAAATACTTAGATGTGGTGGCTGCATTCGTTTTCTTTTTTCAGGCTTTCTCCTTTTATTTTTATCTGGTGATCCTGCCAATAACAAATTTCCTGTCCTATGGTGACTACTCTCACTCACTCTGTACTGCATCTGTGGAGCAGTAGTTTTGTCACTCCAAGACAGGAAGTGTGTTAGGTTAACAAGGTAAATAGACAGGGCCAAAATGAATTGAGACAAGACTTTACTGTGCAAGGTACTTATTTGCCATATGACACTATATTGCCAAAGGTATTGGGGCACCCCTCCAAGTCATTGGATTCAGGTGTTCCAATCACCTCCATGGCCACACGTGTATAAAATCAAGCACCTAGGCATGCAGATTGCTTCTACAAACATTTGTGAAAGAATAGGTCGCTCTCAGGAGCTCAGTGGAATCAAGCGTGGTACCGTGATAGGTTGCCACCTGTGCAATAGGTCAATCTTCAGATTGGTACAACAACAGTGCATAGAGAGCTTAAACCTGGTATGTGTTCGCTCACCTCCCGATCTACTGAGCCTCATGACAGTCTCATTGTCACAGGTCGGCTAGAACTATGAGGTGAGTAGAAATCACTCATCTCATAGTTCTCCTTTAATGGAATGGGTTTCCATGGCCGAGCAGCTGCATCCAAGTCTTACATCACCAAGTGCAATGCAAAGTGTCGGATGCAGTGGTGGAAAGCATGCCGCCACTGGACTTCAGAGAAGTGGAGACGTGTTCTCTGGAGTGACGAATCACGCTTCTCTATCTGGGTTTGGCGGTTGCCAGGAGAACGGTATTTGCCTGATTGCATTAGGCCAAGTGTAACGTTTGGTGGAGGGGGGATTATGGTGTGGGGTTGTTGTTCAGGGGTTGGGCTTGGCCCCCAGTTCCAGTGAAGGGAACTCTTAAGGCATCAGCATACCAAGACATTTTGGACAATTTCAAGCTCCCAACCTCAACTGGAAAGAACACCTTTGGGATGAATTAGATCGGAGACTGCGAGCCAGGCCTTCTTGTCCAACATCAATACCTGACCGCACAAATAGGCACGCTCCTAAACCTTGTGGACGCCTACCCAGAAAGGTTGTTGCTGTTATAGCTGCAAAGGGTGCGCCAACTCAACATTGAACCCTACGGATAAGACTGGGATGCCCTTAAATTTCATATGCGTGTAAAGGCAGGCATCCCAATACTTTTGGCAGTGTTCAGTGTCTCACTTTTTATTTTCTTCTAAAGCAACTGTAGTCAGAGTACAAAAGCCTGTCCCTTGCCAGCATCTTGCAGAATAGGACCCTTTCTGTCTGGGAAACTGATCCCTCGGCAGAGGTCTGACATATCTCCTGCTGAGTCAGAGCCAATCAGCAGGGAACATGAGCTTTACTGATTGCCTAGCTTTAAATCTAACTCAGTAGGGGGTGTTATAGAAAAGTCCAAAATCATAATTCTGGCCCATAAAAAACTACAATTCATCTGATAAATGTTGCTACTCTGTAGAGGTGAAGCTGGCTTTTTAAGTGGCTCATATTCTTTGTTTTTTCCTTCACTAAACTAAAGTCACTTTGATGTCTTCAATTTTGCTGTTTGATAAATTACCCCAAAAACCTTGATCGCGGTGAAACAAAATGTTGGTGAAGCAAATTGCTTTAATTCTTTTCAGCTTGATAAATATGCCCCGTAGATATATATTTCCTTTAAGATATAACAGGTTGACAGTTTCAATTATAAAGGCTTAGAAATACGTTTCTTTCCAATCGGAGTTCCTTCTTAATGTACCATGCCAAGATCACTAGTTACAGAATACCTAGGAGAATTGTAAAGTCACAAAGCCTATTTTTGAAAATTGTAGAAAAGAAAATGGGTTAACAAAAGCAAAGTCATTGCCAAAAATAACCAATCCGACTCCTTGTCTCATTTTCTTAGAGATTAAAAGGTAGAAGCTGATTAGTCACTAGGGGTGACAGCTGCATTTTTGTTCTCTTTCTTCTACAGTTTTCAAGACTTTAAAGTCAAAATATATTGTGCTTCCAAGCCTGTATTTTATCTCTCAAAGTTTATTTTTATTCAGAAAGAAAGCGTTTTAATTCCCAAAGCTAATGTGTCTGTATTCAACAAATTAATGTAATTACATACTTGTCTCTACATAAACTTTGGTAGCAGAATCTATTCCTATTGTGTTGGTGATGGGAATTCAGTGTCAGGCTGTGAATCAGTACACAATACATTTTTCATGAGTAGCTGTAATTAGAAGCTTGAGAAAGATTATGTTTGTGTATGAAATGTATTAGTTCATTACAGGTTCTTGAGCCTTCACTTTGAAGAACATCATCCATTGCATGTCATGTTGGTGTTCAGTTAGTGTTAAAATCTGTTATACATTGTAATTTTCACAGTAGGATGGCTGTAGCTTAAAATAATAAAACCAATTTGTGGTTTAGGGTTATCTTCCTATTGTAGTGTATGTATTATGTGTATGTCACTCCTAAAGGTCTCGGGTAATCTGCAATTACATCTCTGCTGTCTGAAAGCTTGCCACTTTATATTAACTTCCAATTGTGGCAGGAAACGCTGAGATTACTGATTGAGTTTACAACGGCAGCCACATTACAATCTAAAAAATCCAGTATGCAAAGTACAATCAAATTATATAGTCATAGGTTAAATTAAATTGTCAAAACAAGATCAGTATGTCCAATGTGTTATGAAAATGTATGTCAGTGAATGTATGTTGCTGTGCTTTCAGCTGGTAAAGAAAAATAAAAGCTATCAGATACATTTTTGCTACACAAGCCATTTAGTAATTCACCATGATTAAAAATTACCTTTCCATATTAATCTGCAGCTGCTATGATTTGAATTCCCTTGAATACTGGTGGCATTCATTGCAAAGCTTACCTTCCTTAAAGCTCCAGTCAAGCATAAAAAGATAAAAATGAATAGCCTATAAAAAAAAATAACAAAACCAGCTTTGTGTGCAATGTTCCACTTCAGCAGAAATGTCTTCTCAGTACTTTTTTGTTGCTGCTATATATCTAAAGTCCGATGGCCAGCATCATTCAACCACTGTCTTCTGAGCCCACGTTGCCCTGGACTTGTCCCAGCCTGTGACTGGACTGTAAAATGAAAAGTAACACAGTGATGAGCTCATTTCTCTGTCACTCTGTTTTCTCTTCTTATCAGCATGTGTCTTGTCTGTACATCAACCAGCTGTTTGGCTACTTGCACTTCTTCTTCCTCTCACACTCCAGCCTGGCTGTGCAGGGAATGTAGTAGGCTGACACCAGGTCAAATTCAGGAACTCTGCTTCAATGCATTAAACAAATACATTTTAATATGTATGTTTGATGACGAAACACCATTAAATTGTGCCTTGATTTCCATCTGAGTTAAAGGAGAACTATGAGGTGAGTGCTTTTCACTCGCCTCATAGTTCTAGCCGACCTGTGACAATGAGACTGTCACAGGTCGGCTCAGTAGATCGGGAAGTGAGCGAACACATGCCGGTGTTCGCTCACTTCTCGATCCTGTCACGGCTCTCTGCCTTGACAGGGAAGGGGATGGATTCCCCCCTCCCCGCTCCGATCTACCAGGGCTGACTGGCGGAACGGATGGGGGAGGGGGCGGGTACAGCTGGCTCTCCCTCTAGATAGGCAGAGCCAGCTGTCACTCATGCATCTGGGCGGTTCTCGACATTGATGTCAGGATCCGCTCCGGCTGCGGCGTCTCAGTATACCGCGAGCTGTAGCTGGCGGTATACTGAGCTTAGGATGACGGGAGGACGCTAGTTTGTGTCCTCCCGTTACCCTAAGGAGAACTATGGGGAAAAGCCCTGACCCCATAGTTCTCCTTTAAGCTTTAATGCTAGAATAAACAGTCACTGCTTGCACCATATTCCTACCCCATATTGACGGCACATGTGTGATAACTATGCTTTCATGAAGAGGTCCTGCATTGCCGCAAAATGTTGTATGCTATATTGTGCGATTTAGGGGCAATAAAGTAATCTTCTTTCATTTAATTTTGCTGTGCAGTAGACATAAATTTATGGAGCTTTTACCCAATGCCTTTACAGAGCTGGAAATAATATTAAAGGCATCTCCTGCAGTTGGAGCTCCACTGTGTAGTGAAGCTCCAACACTTTTTATTACAGCAAGGACATGATGAGGTTATTGTCAGTTTGTGTTTTTAACAGAGAAAGGTAAGAATCTGCAATGAAGTTGGCTGAAACCCATGCAGTGGGTATTATATAGAATGGATTTTTTTCTCAACTGGAGGTTCACTTTAAAGATAGCACATGGCTAAGTTGTTAGAACCTGGTTTTGCAACTCTAGATCATAAGGTTAAATTGCTAGGGATGTACCAATACTAGTATCGGTATCAGGGACGATACAGGGCATTTTCATGAGTACTTGTGCTCGTGAGAATGTCCCGATACTTAAAGGAGAACTATGAGGTGAGTGCTTTTCACTCACCTCATAGTTCTAGCCGACCTGTGACAATGAGACTGTCACAGGTCGGCTCAGTAGATCAGGAAGTGAGCGAACACATAGCGGCGTTCGCTCACTTCTCGATCCTGTCACGGCTCTCTGCCGTGACAGGGGAGGGGCTGGATTCCCCCCTCCCCGCACCTCCAGCGCTGACTGGCGGAACAAATGGGGGAGGGGGCGGGAACAGCTGGCTCTGCCTCTAGATAGGCAGAGCCAGCTGTCACTCACGCAGCTGGGCGGATCCAGACATAATTGCCAGGATCCGCTTCAGCTGCGGCGTCTCAGTATACCGCAAGCTGTAGCTTGCAGTATACTGAGCTTTGGGTGACGGGAGGACGCTAGTTTGTGTCCTCCCGTTACCCTAAGGAGAACTATGGGTAAAAGCCCCTGAAGGAGAACTATGAGGTGAGTGATATTCACTCATCTTCATAGTTCTAGCCGACCTGTGACAATGAAACTGTCACAGGTCGGCTCAGTAGATCGGGAAGTGAGCGAACACATACCGGCGCTCGCTCACTTCTCGATCCTGTCACTGCAGAGAGCCGTGACAGGGGAGTGAGATCTGGATGCAGGCTGGTGACATCTGGACGTAGGCTGGTGACATCTGGACGCAGCTCTGGTGAGATTTGGCCGCAGGCTGGTGACATCTGGACGCAGGCTGGTGACATCTGGAAGCAGCTCTGGACGCAGGCTGGTGACATCTGGATGCAGCTTTGGTGAGATCTGGATGCAGGCTGGAGACAAGTAACCAGGGGATGCTGAACTGTCAGTACCATGAGAGTTCAGCAGAGTCGGCTTTCATATCACCTCCGGCTCTGCTAAGCTCTCATTGTAATGCAGGGGGAGAGAGCACCCCCCTGAAATGATGGCAGATAACAGAGAAAGCAATAGCTTCTTTGCTATCTGCAAGTTGTTTTTTTTAGTATTCTGACAGCTGCTGCCATCAGAATATTTTTTTTTTAATTAGCATAGGAATGCATAGCTAGATTCCTATTGGCTATTTTAATTTGCAATATCCAATAGCATTCTGGCTATTGCACCCGACCTCTGCTGCTGTCAATCACTAGAAGAGGACCTGATAGAGAACTTCAGGTCCCCTCTGCTGATTGACATCAGAAGTGGGCGGGTGCAATAACTGGTTTGATATTGGCTATTGGAAAGTGAAATAGCCAATAGGAATGTAGCTATGCATTCCTATGCTGTTTTTATTTTTTTCTGACTGCCGGCAGCCGGCGGTCAGAAAAGTCAGAAGAAAAACAAACAACAGAGCAGAGAAAGGTTTACTCTGCTCGATTGAGCAGAGTAAACCTTTCCGGGAGAAAGTGTTTCTCTCCCGGGCGGCCGGGAGCCGCTATCTAATAGCGGGAGACTCCTGGATCGTCCGGGAGAGTTGGGATGTCTGGTATTAACAGATAGCGTCCCTGGTTACCTGGTAACCAGGGGACGCTGATCTGTCTCTGCAAGTGGCCAGAGCCAGCCGTGAAATGACGGCTGGCTCCACCCATCTGTCAGTAGCAGGCTGTCACCAGCGCCTACTTTCACCTCGGCTCAGTCGAGCCGAGCCATATGTCTTTTGGCTCGACTGAGCTGCTCGGCCAACTTCGGGAGCTATCTCATATAACATATAACACAATACAAAACACATGAGATTTTTAGAAACATAATACAACTATAGGTGTCCTGGTTTATGTTTTTTGATCATGTTGTCAAATGTAGCATATATAATAAAAAGAGAAAACAGCCATAGAGCCAGTGAAATGAATGGATTATTGACATTACTTATTGTTCTAGAGCACAAACCTGTTAAGTGTCTGTGTATGGTACTCCCTCCACTTGTATTATTTGTAATGCACATTATTTAATTCTAAACATACACATTTCCCCAGTGGCACTTTCATAATTTTTAACCAGTAGCAGAACCACTTCAGGTCTTGCAGCATATGGACCAGAGCAATTATCACATTTTGAAAAGTGAAAAGTAGCACAGTGATAAGCTCATTTCTCTATCATTCCGCTTTCTTCTTATCTGCATGCGCCTTGTCAGTACATCAACCAACTGTTTGGCTACTTGCACTCCTTCTTTCTCTCATACTTCAGCCCTGCTGTACAGGGAGTGCAAAAGGCCTAATCAGCCGAAGCTCCAGCAGCTCACTCGCCTGCTATTCACATAAGGGTCGAACGGCAGTGAGTGAATAGCCAAATACTGCCGAGCAGCATTCGGCCTCGGCCATTCTGCTCGGCACCTCCATGGTACCAAGCAGAATAGCAAATCAGTGAAAATAGTTTTTAAAAAAAGGTTAAAAAAATATTTTGAACATGAAAATAAATAGTTAAATTAAAAAAATAAATGTAAGATTTGTAAATTTAAAAAAATAAACACCAATTGGGCGGAGCTAGCAGTGACAGCTAGCTCCGTCCAACTGTTTCCTATTGGCCGGTACCTGCTAGAGTCATCTAGCAGGTCCTGGACAATTAATAACAACTGGGCAGAGCAAGGCGTGATGTCACGGTCAGGTCTGCCCAGTTGTTATTGTTTAATGACAGTTCAGCATCCCCAGGTCATTTGGGGACGCTAATCTGTCATTACAACTGGGTGGAGCCAGCCGTGAGATCACAGCTAGCTCCGCCCAGCTGTCATTTGCGGGGGCGGAAGGCTGAATTGTGAATAGCCCGTACAGCAGCCATTCGGTTCGACTGAACTGAAGGGCTCCGGCGGCTGACGAGAGCCGAAGGATCAGCCGAAGCTACAGTGTATGACAGAATAAATTGTTTTTAAAGATTCATGGGTGAAAAATTTGGAATATGAAAATGTCAAGAGTAATTAAAAAAAGCCACACATATTAAAAGAATTCCTCCAGTCTACGAGGTAACAACAAATGGTCTTAGTATATTTTCTTGTTTGGCTGAATGTAATGTTATACCATATTATGGCCACTAGATGGAGCTGAGGAATACAAAAATAAGTATGTCCCAAGCAGTGTTCTCCTGTGCTGGACTTCCTCAGCACATAATACTCTCCTCATCTCCAGCACTCCTGTTTATTTATGTCCTCAGCATTCGCTCCCCTCCCATACGTTTTGTCTGCTGTTCCTCCCCCCCCCCTTCTGTCTGCATTTGTGGCAGGATCACCACATCGTTTTCAGTAAAGGAACATGGGGAAATGCAGATGCATCAAAGAGCTGTCCTGAATGTGTTTTTCCCAGTCATACACTTTAATAACTTGTTCAAAAATAAATGTGTAGAACATCATCTGACAGCAAAATTGTTTATCTGTCTAACGTCTACCATCACAACCATTTCATTTTCATTCTGTTCAAACAGTGATCACAATCCTAAAATGCTGCAAAGATCTAGGGTCAGATCTGCCAAAAATATACTATTATAAGAAGAAAAGACCTTGGTACATCATTAGTACAATATACCAACTCTGGCCTGAAGTTCTTAGATGTCTGACATCTGTAGGCTGGTGTTAGCTACTACTATAAACATAGCTTCAATCACTACAACAATCCAGTAAAATGTCCTACCACTGCAGTGCTATATACCAAGCATAAACACTGTCATTCCACTGATTGCAGCAAAGTTTGGTCATGCAGACAAATGTAGGCTGTTTTTTTTTATATGCCAGGGCTGCATTTTTTCACTCACAGACTGGCACTGTTCGAGACAATCACAGAATTTCTAAGGAATGAATTCCTCCTTTATCTTTAACCAAACCGGCCATTAAGAATTCGTAGCCAGAAATACGAAACGTCGGTGTTAAACGTGAGTACATGCAAAAGAGAAGACATTTAAATAAAATACAATAAACTAGGTTATTCTCTTTAATAGTATTCAAAACAAACCTGCGCTTATATTCATGAAGATAAATAAAACTGATAAATAACAGTGATGGTGTACACACAGAGAAAAGTAATTTCTATTACTGAAAAAGCTTTGATTACTTTTCTTTGGAATTTGTGACATGAAAATTGCTTTCTTCTCTCTAGCTCCTCTAAACAAACACACTGAATGTTAATACTGAAAGTTCCATTAAAGAGATCCAGTGGTGAATTCTCCCTTAATTCCACTTACTTTAGTCATTAATTAGCCTCATCACAGGGGGCTTTACAGATGAAAAGTCAACACAGGAGACATCTCTTCAAAGGGTTCCAAATGGCTTTCAATGTATAGCTATAGGATGAATGTGTTGATGCTGTGTATAAGGCGGGCTGGAATACCAAATGTCATGTCAAATGAAATTTTCTCTAATATCTCACACTGTCATAAAAGGTATGCATTATAGTGAATTTTCAGTGAAGGTTGATTTACCAGAGTAGAGAATGTTAGCTTAAGCTTGCCATGCACTAATAGATGTCTTTTGTTTAGCTTATGGAGAAACAGCATGGATGTAGGACCCTCCCCCTGCTATTTGGCCAACAATTTGATAAAAGTTAATTGGTAGCAGCGTATGGCCAGCTTAAATATCCAAGTAGGTAATGAGCAGCACCCTGCTCCAGGTAATGAGCAGGGTGCTGCTCATTAATGTCTAGGGGGGTTGTATAAAGGCCTTTAACTTACCTTATCACCACTCTACATGTAGCCAGTGCTCACCTCTCCCCCCTCTGCTCTGGCTTTTGGGCTGTCCCTCAGTGTTTTTACGTATAACTCAGGGCTATCAGCATTATACATGATGACATCAGCCGGCCTCCAATCACCAAAGCGGGAAGAGGTTGCAGTAGCCAGTGTTGGAGCGTAAGGTAAATAAAGGTCCTTTACACGAGTCCACTAGATAAAAACAAGAAGTTAATTCTTGCAGTTTGGGGACAGCCACGATGGAAGGGTATATTTTTTTTTATCTGGAGATAGGTTTAAGGACTTGCTGAGCTACCTGAAACTATGGTTAACTCCTTGCCTGATCTCTTGTGCAATCTTTAGTTAAGCCCAGTTTTCTGCTGAACTATGAACTACTTGCTCCTCCCTTGAACTTCATATTTATGCCATGTCTCTGCACTTTCTGTTTGCCAGATTATTCTGTTTGCCAATATCTTGCATTCTTTTCTTACTGTGAAACTACATTCTGTACTTCTACTTATGTACCAACCACTGACTACACTTATCGCCTTCCAGTTTAAACCTGCTTCCTTGGGCTACTGACTTCGGCTTGATCACTGACAAATCCTCTGCCTTCTCCAATACTGTAACTGACTACTTGTGTACCGAACCTGGTCTGTTTATACCAAGACCTTGCCAACTGTTTTGTCAAGGTCTTGTTATACCAATACCTTGCCAACAGGTCTAGAGGAGACATGAGCATAGCATATGCACAGGATGCACAGACAGAGGTTATCCTGTGTGGAAACCAGATAACAAAACAGTCAGTAGATCCAAAGATATAGGTAGCTAAATTATTTGTGTAGTAATATTTACATAAGCCCCGCTTTAGATTTGATATTTTTGAAGTTTTGCAAGACCTCTCTCAGATAGCTGTGCTCAGAAATGATCTGGGTTACATTATCTACCTGACTGAGTGATAAAGGTGCACCGAAATGAATATTTCAAAACCAAAACCAAAACCGAAATCAAAAAATGTCAGGCTGAAACAAAAAAATCGAAAATGTTTTTTATTTTAACTTTTAAAAAAAACATGTTATTTTTATTTATTTTTATAAACTTTTAAATTTTTTATATTTATTTGTATTTATTAATTCCTTTTTTATTAAATATTTTAATTTTTTACTTTACTTTTAGGGGCTTCGGGGAAATATTGAGGGTCTATATTGAGGTTTTTCTATTTTAAAAGGGAAAAAAACCCTGATATTTCCCTTTTAAAATAGAAAAAGAGATTGAGGACACAGAGTCCTCAATCTCTTTTTCTGCAGCCCCAGTTATAGCCCCAGGAATCCTCTATGCGTGTGCCTGTTCATTCATAACATGAGAACATAGTATGTTTACTATAACCACAATCATGAATGAACAGGAGGTGATGCAGATCACTTCCCATTTATTCATAATTGAGGATATAGTAACTATACTATGTCCTCAATTATTAACACACAATTATGCACTCGTCTCCTTCCTGACACGCTGTCACAGGAGGCTGAGCGAGAAGAGCTCAGCCTGCTGTGACAGCGCTGGCTGTCTCCACCCACACATCGCTCTGCCGATCTGTGATAGGAGGCTGAGCGGTGTGGGGAGGAGAGACACCGGCCGATCACAGCGCTCTCCTCCCGCAGCGCTTGGCCGGCTGTCAGTTTCTCTCCTCCCCGCTGGAACACAGACCAGCGCCCAGCAGGGAGGAGAGAATAGGATACACCGCTGTATCGGCCACAATATGGCACTTTCGGCATTATGCCAAAAGTGCAATTTTCCGCCGATATGTTTCAGCGGCTGATATATCGGTGCATCCGTAAGTGATATGTCAGGAGTGTAACACAGATGGCTCTTCCTGTTAGCTAGCTGAATAAACCCTTTTCAGATTGTAATCAGGGGTTAGGGTTTAGAAAAAAGCACATTTCTGGAAGGGTCCATGCCTGGATAGCAGGCCCATGCTGAAGCCACAGAGAACTGAAACTAACGGGTCTATTCGCTAAGCTGCCGAGGGCAGCCGAGTGAACAACCAACCCCAAGTGAAGTGAGCCGAACACTGTTCGGCTATTCACTTCAGGCTGGTATGGCTGATTTCAGCCTTACATCGGCTGGAATCAGCCGTAAATCGGCTTGCTTCGCATGGCTTCGGGTCGGCCGAACATGCTCAGCATGTTCGGCCAACCCGAAGTGCAGAAGGAGTTCCACTCAGCCAATCCAACATCTGGATCGGCTGAGCCGACCCTCCTGCAGGCTACTCACTGCTGTTCGACCTATTCTTATAGATGCCAAACAGCAGTGAGTGAATAGCCGAATGCCGCCGAGCGGCATTAGGCTCGGCTGTTCTGCTCGGTCCCTCAGAGGGACCGAGCAGAACAGGAAAATAGTTTAAAAAGTTTAAAAAAGTAAATAGAAAACGATTGTGTCACGATTTAGCAGTGATTGTGTCACGATTTAGCAGTGACATCTAGCTCTGCCCAATAGTTTCCTATTGTCCGGCGGCTCTGCTGCCGTAAAAAAAAACCTCTCCCAGGCGCTCTGGGAGTGTCCCGCTACCGGCCGCCTGGGAGAGAAACACTGCTTTTTCTTTATTTTGACACGGAGCGATGTCAGAATAGAAAGAAAAAAAAAGAATTCCCATTGGAATGCATTGCTACATTCCTATTGGCTATTTCTATTTGCAATAGCCAATAGTAAACTAGCATTGTACCCGCCCTCTGCTGCAGTTCTCCATTAGGTTCATCAGCAGAGGGCGGGTACAATGCTAGTTTACTATTGGCTATTGCAAATAGAAATAGCCAATAGGAATGTAGCAATGCATTCCAATGGGAATTCTTTTTTTTTCTTTCTATTCTGACATTGCTCCATGTCAGAATAAAGAGAAAAAAAGATCTGTACTGTAGGGCTATTGTTAATAGCCCGTACAGCACCCCTTCAGTTCTACTGAACCGAAGGGGTCCTGGGGCCAAAGCTAGCCAAAGGATCGTCCGAAGCTACGGCTAGATCCTTTGGCAGCTTCGTGTATAGACCCCTAAGTACACACTTAAACCTAATATTTTTGTGGAGATTTACCTCAGCTTCCTGTAAGCTTCTGAAGTTTAAGCCCACATTTGAGACTGTGAGCTCTGTGAAGCTGTAGGAGCCAGCATATTGGGTATGTCACCTTAACGTTCTCTTGTTGTGAGTTCTTTAATAACATTTTAAAATACACTTAGAAACTAGATGAGCATTACTAAAAGAGTTGATGTAAGTGAAGTGCTAAGGACCTGGTTGTTCTGAGAATGGAGTCCCACTGGCAAAGCCCAAGGCTTTTTTGAGAGGAGCTACTGTACTGAGAGTTCAGGAAAGTCCCCCATTTCCCATGTATGCAGTGGCCCAGATCTTTTGGTTTGACCAAGTGCTACAGAGAGAACATTAATGTGAACTGCCAAATCTTGACTATTTGTAAAGGTCAAGCTTGGTCCCATCCCTTTGCTAATTGATAGATCAAAAGATGAAATTTTTTGGTAAAAATAAATATTTTTATGTAGCTACAGCTACATACTATATGTCTCTGGATTTACTGGCCATTGCAAATACAGACCATGTGTCATAGTACTGATTAAAATTGTAGCACAGATAGAAGATCTCAACTATCTCCTTGCACCATCAACATTCGTTGTGGCATGCTTTGTCTTGTTTGTTAATTAGAAAGAAGGCTGCTGGAGAAATGATACATTATTAAAAAAGGAAAACTGTCTGGGCATTCGATTACTAAGAATATCATGCACATAAATGGCGCACGCCCTTCAGTAAAGATGTTTTAAATGTTCAGTTTTGCAAAGGTCAACATGCCATCCATTCCTTACCACATAAAAGAGACTATCATTTTAATTTATAAGCATGATTTCTCAGTCAAAATTTACCCAACAATGACATGTCACTCACATAAAATAATGATTAATAACAGCTATTTTAGTCATTTTCATTATTGGATCTTTTCACAAAATGTGGATATTATTCATTATTTAATAACGATATGATACCGATAGACATGGAAGATAGTAGGCATTAGGATCATAGGCATTAGGAGTTAGAATATTAAAGGGCTATGCAGACTTGAAAAGCTTGAGAAGATCTGATGTTTAGCTAATGAGCCTTATAATTGACTTCTGATGAGTTTAATATTATGATGTACAGTTTGAATTAAAGAATGAATATGAAAAAACAGAGCAAGGAAAGTATTTATTGGCATATTGACAGTGTTAACACAAAGGTTTGGATGTATCTCCTATTAAAATACATACAGAAAAGCAACACAATACATTAAATTAAACCAGTTTTTATAAAGAACTGGAGAAAAAAAACATGTTTAATTGGAACAGTGTTTTCATTTAGTATTGGAGTGAACATGAGTAACTAAATTATAAAACAAGAATATGGTATATTAAGCTCTGAGTGTGTGGCATTTAAAGAGGGTTGAGGATTTCTGAATATTCTATAGCGATAGTACATTTTTCAACTTCCCAAAATAAAAATGTTGTCACCCGCTATTACAGGTTGCAAGGGTATCATTAGGATCTTCTACTCCTCCAGTGAGATTTTTATTTGTCAATAGCATTTCACCCCAACCTGTTTACCATATGCACAGACAAGTACTTTGATGGCAGCTGGAGTAACACTGGTCTTCTCTTTAGTTTATGTTTGCGCTTTTTCAATATTTCACTCATAGGTCATTCCCAGATGCTGCCTAAGCCCAGTTATGCTGATCATACTGCAGAGGAATTGGGTCTTTAGGTCTAAGCATGGATTCTTCTTACAAACGAGCTGCACTTCCATGGATCTTCCTAAATGTAAAGCAACTTTTTATTAATATAACAAATACATACTGTGAAACAGAACTCCCATGTTTGGTGCTATACATAGGTGTTCCATTTTATCGTATGTATTTGTTATATCAATAAAAAGTTGCTTTAAATTTGCATAGATCCATGGAATTGTGGCTCGCTTGTAAGAAGAATCGGTACGTTGGAGGTGTGCCTGTTTTGCCTGCACCCGTGGTATGATTACTATTTAATGTGGCCTGGCAACTGGAGCGGTGGATTGTCTGCACTGCTTAAAGCTGGCCATACACCTATAGAAAATCTGCAGATTTTCTATGGTCAGATGGAAAAAGTGCAACAGATTCCTCCATCTATGCTAAACTGTGTGGATGAAGCAATCTCCCACTGGGGCGAGCTTCAGTATCTTGCTAGTCGGCTCCGCTCGCTGTCAAAATACCTGATGCAGGCATCAGGAATGGGCTTGATGTTCGAGTCGAACAACAGTTCGACTCAAACATCGGTAGTTCATGTGTTTGGTGAACAGACAAACTATCAGGGTGTTCGCCAGGCTATTCGCCTGCCGAGCACCCCACAAGGCACTGCGCACCACACAGTGCCTTGTGAGAGCCCTGATTGGGTAAAGCAATGCACCTGACCTTAGGTCAGGTGCAAGACTTTGCCCAATAACATCACAGTGCACAGTCCCGTCAGGTGCCAGACAAATGTAAACAGTTGGGTGGAGTTAGTGGTGGTGTCACCGCTAGCTCCGCCCAATTTTTTATATTTTGCTGGCATCTGTCAGAATGCTATTCTGCGGCAGGAGTCCGTTGCAAGCGGATGGGTCTATTTCTATTTTCTTTTTTCATCGTCGAGTCATGATTGTGGACGGTGGACGTTGTGATTGACCTTAGGATTACGTCAGTGGGTCTATTTCCTTGGGGGGGGGGTTATTTTTTTTTCACATAACAGATTTTTTCAAAAGTCTGGTCTTTTTATTTACAATTTATTTTAACTCTTTAGTGAATGGGTAGTGGTATAAGTACCCCTCACTCATTCACAAGGGGGCCACATCTAGGTGCCCCTTTATTAAAGGGGTATCACCTTTATTAACCACTTCAAGACCAGGTGTTTAGACCCCCTTCCTGGCCAGGCCATTATGGAAGAGGCCATTGTCCCTATCGGCACAGGGACAAGGTGGTTTTCCAGGGGCGACCCTGGAAAAATCACCCTCCCAGTGGCCTGGTATGGTGGGGGGGACTATCACTGCCCCCCCTTTCCTGCCCTGCCAGGCCTGTGTTCGGATCATGGGTCCCTCAAATGTTTATTTGAATGGGGTCCCTCCTAAAATTCCTACCAGACCTTAAGGGTCTGGTATTGTTTAGGAAGGGGAAATGCACACTTTTTTTCTTTATATATGTCATTTTTTTTTCTTTATAAATGTAACTTTTTGCTGCAGCAGGTTCTATACATTGTACAGATGTGCCACTTTACAGGCAGTTTAAGGGGTTAAAAGAAAGGAATTTTTCATTTTTATTGTTTCACTTTAAGGAATGTTAAAATCACTGCTCCTTTAAAAACTGTATTTTTTAAAAGTGTTTTTTTGCATTGATACATGTCCCCCAGGGCAGTACCCGACTCACCATACGCTTTTTATGGCCAATAACTTGCATATACGCCTTCAAAATGGGGACATTTGATTTTCAGAGTTCTGGTCCCATAGACTTTCATTGACTTCAAAGTTTGAGTTAGATCTTTTTCCATGTTCTAAAGTTCGAATTCAAACCGAACTCAGGTGTGTTTGGCCCATCACTAGCAGGCATTGTTCAGGTATTTTGAAAACCAGCGGGGCTGACTAGCAACATACTGAAGCTTGGCCCAGGGGGAGATTCCTCCATCCACACAGTTAATCATAGATTAATCATAGATGGAGGAATCTGTCCATCTGACCATAGAAAATGGTCAGATGGGCAGTTAGGTCTAAGCAATTAGGTCTGAGCAACCACACAAAACAGAACTGATCACATCCTATTATAAACTTACCCCATATACAGAGCTAGATCATTCACAAGGGAACTTAGGTAGGAGCCTATGGCCTGGTGGATGTCCAGGGGCACCAGGTAAAATCTTCAAGCTCTTTTGAGATTGGCTGAGGGGAACCTGCAACTGGATACATTCCGTCACAGCACCAGTCCCAGTCAAGAAATCTCACAAGAATCTTCTAGAATATGTGGGCTAACTTTATTTCCTAAAAGAAATGAACTTCTACAATTCATTTTGTTTATACATTTACTGGCAGACTGGTTTAATGGGGACAAATAGAACCAATTTCTGGACAGCAGCACCTTTAAAGGAGAACTATGGATTGAGTGAATTACACTCATCAACATAGTTAGAGCCGACGTGTGACATTGAAACTGTCACACGTCGGGTCTATTGATCGGGTAGTGAGCAAAAACATACCGCTGATGCGCTTACTTTCCGATCATCTCCCTGCATAGTGGGGTGACTATCAGTCACCGCTCCCTGTGGGGATTCCCCTTCCCCTCTCCGATTCTCCAGCGCTGACTGGAAAGATGGACAGAGGAGGGGGCGGGCACAGCTGGCTCTGCCTCTGCCAGCTGGGTGGATCTCGACAGTATTGTTGGGATCCATCCCAGATGCAGCGCTCTCATCATATAGCAGGCAATAGCCCACTATATGCTGAGTTTTAGGTGACGGGAGGACACAGTATTTGTCCCCCCATTACTCTGAGGAGAAAGCGCTGCGCTAACTGTTGGCGCTATATAAATCCTGCATAATAATAATAACTATGGGCAAAAAAGGTTACCCCATAGTTCACTTTTAATAAATCAGTTAAAATTGGGCTGTTAATCAGAAGTGGTTCTAAACTACCTACAGTGGGTTTCCATTTGTTCTGACATGCTGGCCCACCAATAAATAGTTCTTATGAGCGCTCACTGCAGTCATGGTATGTGAGTCAAGAACAGCCCAGACATTTAACATTAATGTAAAGGTCAAAGCTTTCAGCCTCTCTATGTAGTGGCTGCCATCAACAGAAAATATTGTCATCTCATGTTAGTGTCACCAATGTATGATTCCTTGATTCCTCAATGTAGGGCACATAGAAGTGTACAGAAGTTCCTGCCTGGTTACTCTTTTAATACTGTAAGGACCACTAATAAAGATCTGAAAAAAGCAACTCAACTGTAAGCTATTACATACTAGTAGTAATATTACACCTAATAGCACTTTTGAAGATGGGTAGTTCTACCAAACTTTCACTGACAACCAAACCTCAAAAAAGTAAAAATCATAAAATATGTAGAAATGGTAAATACAATTATTTTTTAATGTGGAAATCTATTCACAAACATGGAATCTTTCAGCATAATTACAGGCATCACCTCAGTGGGAGAAGCCAGAGGAGATGAGAGGAGATTAACAGAGGGACTTTTCCAACTCAAAACATACCAGAAGGCAAAAAAAAACTTTTCTTTGCTCTGTTAGTATGGATATGTTTGAAGGCTGGCTGAGGGCTAGCCTGGATTTGTGGGAGGAGCCTGTGCCTTTAAAGACGGCACGGCATTAAAACATTCCTTCCCTAATAAACCTTTGCTTATGTCAGTCCTAAACATCTCAGTGCTTGGAGTAATCGCTAACAAACAACAGACCCATATATTGGAACTAGCAATTGTGCAGGGACCTAACCGACAAGGTCTGCTCCAACTTAGTTGTAAATTGGTACATAAGTGCAAACTGCATACAACTTTGGTTGTCAAACACATTGGGCCTCATTTCCTAAATTTCATTTAGATACTCTTGTGGATCAGTCATGTGCAGATACTCAAATTGTATCTTGACGGTACTGCATCAAGGCATGCATATGGTGACATTACTAAGAAGTGGGGTTTGCAGTGGACTGCATGCTCAAGTGTCTGAACATACATTAACTCACTGGTTTTGTGCCTAATATAAAAATATCTTATTTTCTTGAATGTTTTAGGGCCCATTTACACTACTGCTTTGCTCTAATTATCTCATTAACGTGTGCATTTACACAGCCTATATCAATGCACCATACATGGGTTAATGCATGCCAGTGCCATTCATTTTTACGCACATGTTGGTGCACTGCATTGCTAAAGTGCCAATGTTTTGTCCAATCTAGTGTGATGGCAGCCCATTCAAATAAATGGGCTTCCTTAATGTAACACATGTTATCATAGCACGTAAGGTTTTATTTGTCCTGTATGCTTGGTACATACTGTACATATTTCAT
Source organism: Nanorana parkeri (assembly GCF_000935625.1). Classification (NCBI taxonomy): domain Eukaryota; kingdom Metazoa; phylum Chordata; class Amphibia; order Anura; family Dicroglossidae; genus Nanorana; species Nanorana parkeri. The sequence continues at coordinate 1,389,460 of NW_017306336.1, forward strand.
TGATTATTGAGTTTTATGATTTAACTTTTTTATTTTCAAGTAAAATGTTGACATGTATATTTCTTAGCATCGCTATCAGACAGAAGACACAAAAATCAGCACTATATAGATGTTCAACGTGACCCACATACCAGGACTGCACTGTGTGCACTATACATCAATGTATGATGTGCTAGATTCAATGATCACAATCTGTGTGTGTGTGTGAACATTTGTGCACTCGTGTAAACCCTCAATGCATAGCAATTTATCCTTGCTTTTGTGCATTTCCTTTAGTAAATCAGGCCCACCGAATCCCATGATAAAATATGTATTTCAGAACATTTCTAAATGTCAATGTTACTGTTTCTACATTGCATTTATAACAGTTAAGCATAGTGCCATTGGTGAATATACAGCCTTTGAAAATGGCTTTTACTCTGTCAGGGACATTGTAACTGACCATTAAGAGCATTAAATATGGATATTATGTTTTTAAAACGCTTTGCCACTGTGAAATGTGAGTTATTATTCCTCATAAAAGCATCTCCCACACAGTGTTCTGTCCTTGCAGACTGCCACAATGTTGGAAAAAAAAACAATCTAGATAAATATATTTTAAAAAACACAAATAAATGAGGCAGAGGCACATTTACTTATTTACCATATTTCACCAATGGAATACAAATACAGAAGATGTATTCTCAACATTCAATTGCATTCCCTTTGGACCATAAACAAGTTACTCTTTTATTTAAAAAAAATTCACACACAGAGTGAGCACACAGATAATACTTGATAACTCGCATCAACATATTAAAAATTGATCATTGCATTTTTGACACTGCTGGACTGCCATAAAAAAGCATCACATAAGCACACAATACAGTAGCCCATATGTTTCTATAAAATTAATACAGCGCTCTATTCCAGCATTTGCTGTGCTTGTAATCTCAGTCAGGACAGAAAGGATGTGCTTGCCATATGAAAACTGTATAATCTAAAAATTCAAATAGCAAAAGCCACACCTTCGGCAAACATGGCCAGACATTGAAATAGTCAGCCATAGCTGTTCTCCTTCTGAACATACTAGTTGCCTCTCTGATTTCAATACACATCTTAAGCCCTTAAAGCAGAACTCCAGGCACACATTTTATTAACCCTTGCAGTGGGACTACCCCCCACACTGCAAGGGTTAACTGCTTTTTTTTTGTCTAGGTAAAAAAAAAGTTATACTCGCCCAATCCTCGGATCCTGTCACAGTGCTCCATCCTGCCTCTCTCCTCCTATGCTGTCCCTCAGCATCCTCACACCCAATACACTTTGTACAGAACGTGATGACTCAGGGACCTTAGACGTCTACCATGGAGGGGGTGAGGGGGAAGGGATTGGCCTAATAGTCGGCTGGCTCACAGGATCAGGTGAGTATACCTTTTTTTTTACCTAGATGAAAATGAGCAGTTAACCCTTGCAGTGCAAGGTAGACCCATTGCAGGTGTAATAAAATACTTATGGAGTTATTCCTTAAATATTATGCATGCTTGTTTCCAGTCAGGGAAATTGTATTCAGCATGACAGCTAAGTATTTTCAGAAGGATAGTTTAGCAGTGGAAGATTTGATTATTCCATTGTTCCAACATGCAGTCATTAAAGGCAAGCTATTTGGTTCTCTTTACAGGGCAACTCTTCTGCAACTTTTCTTCTCCACACTCCCCCATTGCCCTGTTAATCAGTCAAAGTTATGTGACATACTGGGTATAGGGGAGTATTTGATTTTCCTCCTTGATGCAGTGTACAGCACCCAAAAAACGAATCAGCAAAAGCTAGCACTGTATGTGGTGGAAATGGAAGGTAATGGGGACGTGTAAGCTCTGACACAGCAACGGGCAAACAAAGGAGCAGGAGAGCGTCTGGCTGTTATGCTGACTTGCTGGCTTCAGTACTTTCTGAGTTAGCAATCCATGTGCAGATCAGTAAAGTCAGAGTAAAACCGTGTATATTAGGTCTGGGTCAGTGACTCAAAGTATTGAAGCAGTAGGAGGTTAGCATGATAGCCAGGCAGCTAGAAATTGCAGAATGAGAAGTTAGCAATTCCAGTTTCCATTAGGAAAAGTTTACTTTATGACTCTACACCTAATCGGTTGCAGTGTCTCCTGGTGATAACCATGGTATACTGCATTTTTATGATTTAAGATTTATGCATTTAAAATGTTGCATTTTGTTGGTGCCACTGCATTGGTGCGTAACAGTTTTTCTTCTATTTCCTGATAGCTCGCCTCATCTCCCTTATCCACCAGGTTGCCCTGTCATAAGTTGTACTCTTCATCAATGCTGTCTAAAAGCAGTGATGTGTTTGCTTTTAACAGGTGACTTCTGTTTATCCCGTATACATGCTGTATATGGCACCATTCTCAGTTGGCAGCTTGTGAGATCTAAGAAAGAGCTTGTAATTGCACGACTTGCATCAATGTTTATAAGGATGCTTGCATTATAATGGGCTCTCATGTTTTCTAACTTTAAAAAAAAATCTAGCTGTTAATCAAGTTTAGAATTTAAACATGCATGTGATAAATATGGGTATATCATCAGTGAAAAATGTTAAATAAGCTACAAATTGAGTAGACTTGATAAACCATGTCGTCTTTTACTGCTGTCAGTCTTTTGTATGTTTCTGTTTCTGTTGGGGAGCATTGTTTGCCTTGCCTGCTTATGTTACGTTTGTGATTCTGCCATGTGTTTTAATGTATCTAATGATTCAGCCATGAGTTTTAATTGAGCCTCATGAGTCTTTAGTATAGGTGGCTTTGTTTTGGTTTAAATGAGGATCTTGACTTCATTTTGTACCTATTTTGAGGGAGGTTCAACATACAGTACAGATCAATCAGGAATCATTTCATCAGCATTGGTGAAGGCATAGTTGCTTGCTGGCTAAGCGTCACAGACTGCTCAACTGGTTTACTTACATTTTGCACTGTGGTATGGAATTTGTATATTTTAAATTCTGGGTTTACTTTTACCTAATCATTTGTAAAAAAAAAACACTAAACTGAATATATTGTTCTACAGACATGCCTTCCAATGCTCCTGCCATTTCCCCAACCCATAATAGGAAATATCTTATTCCCTTATCTCCTTTTGTATCAAGTGGACCTTTAAAAGTGAGGACAGAATTCTAGACAAATCTCGTCATTCAGTCCCAGTTTTTGCGCAGTTTTCAAAACAAAATCGCGCAAAAAAAATGCACAAAAACAGCTTAACAGCTCAATTGCCTAGGTGTGAACCTGGCCTAATAGTCATGCACAACTGAGTGGTCTAGCAGTCTCTTGTAATGTGCAAACAATAAGTTTTTTTGTAATGGACACAGTAAAAAATAAGTCTCCTTATTCACCTTGATATGTAAATGCCAGTTATGGCTCTGCTACCTCCACCTCTACAAAGCCATGCCCACTGTCAATTACAGTTGCTTATCAGCCTACAAGCTGCTCTGCCGCGTTGTCATTTATGTGCATGTTCCCCTTCTCTCACTGGCAATTTTTTACCCTTAGGTCCATAGCAGACCTTGTGAACGATTTTTCACTTAAATTGAGGGTTTAACACCCTCAAAAACTTGTAAGTTATTGTGTATGTGCAGTCCTTGTGTTGATGCACTGAGGGGAATTTAAGGCAGTTTCTAGACACATGTCTCCCTCTGACAAGACTAAATCAACATATTAGTGATGTTTTGTCTAAAGTTGGTCATACACTATTTAGCATGGATCCCCCCATTCCCCAGAAAAAATGCTGGATTCCTCCATCCATGCTAAACAGGGTAGATGGGGAATCCCCTCCCTTCCTGCTGGACTATTGTATTCTGACAGAAGTGGGTTTGCCACTGCCACTGTGAGAATTCTCGGACTGGCGCCTTCGACAAAAGTAGATTTTTCAATTGACATTTGTCAAACAGAGGGGTGCAGTCATGGCCAGGCACTGCTCAAATTACAGTTGATAAGCAGTTGGAGCAGTGTATTGACAGCTTAAGGGCCCATTCACACCATGTCCGGATCATCTACAGACCAGACCAGATTGTTTCCGGACCCAAAATGCATCCGAATGTATCCCTATGCTATTTCTGGCCTCTGTTCATACCAGCGCAGTCCATTCCAGACCAGACCAGGAAAATACTGCTTGTCCTATTTATGCTGGTCTGGAATGCACTGTAAAAACGCGGCAAAAATGCAATGCACTGCGTTCCAGATCTGGTCCATGGTGTGAACCTGCCCTAAGAATGTGATGAAGAAGTGATCTCTAAGAATGGGCAAACTTTATAAGTTGCAGAATGGAGGGGGTGAGGTGTATCTGAGGTATGAGTTTGCTTTTATCATCCAGGGACCACAATAAGTAAGAAAAGTCTCAGGTTTTTCAATTGCCCTTTAATCCCCATTTCATAAAATACATTCAACAGAGGTGTAGAGAAAATTTTAAAAAAACATCATTCAACATTCTTTTTCTGCAGTTAATTACTTACGCTATAATTTACCTGCAGCAGTTTTATTGGTGCTATATAAATATATTCACTTGTTAATAGGTCTCCCCAGGAAAACAAAAAATCAAATTCTTTTTTTTTTCAATAGCACAAGTTGCTTTGTGGGACTTAATCGCCAGGTCCAATCTCATTAAAATCATATAATCAAAATACTTCTTGTGTTCTACGCCTCAGTGATCAGACTAAATGAAGTGAGCAAAGACAAAGCAAGGAATGAATTACTCCAGGCTGTCGTTTTGCATCATTACTATTACTTCAAGCAATCCATTCTCTTAATACAATCCAATCTGATCATATTTGCCTAATGAGTGCCAGTAAAACAATAACAACTCTAAAAACATGTCTTGTGTTTAATGGCGATTGCAGGTGACTTCCTTCTTGGCTGCTTTTGTGAGGTTGAAGGTTTATTATTGAAATAGGAACATAATTATGCTGATTGAAATTTGCTTTATTTGTTATTAGAAGTACCTTGACTTGTATATACCCTGACAGATGGTCTAGTTCGTTTATTGAAGTAGCAGATCCAATACTGAAGGGGTTAAGGTCGATCACATGAGACAGCGCACACATATGGCACCAGTAGAATGCAATGAGTAGCAGGTGCATGGGTGCTTCATCTGTTCTCACAATCGTATAATGAGGAAGAGAGGAAAAATACCTTTCCTGGCATCAATCAGTGCTTCTAAAATGTATCATTTATGAGTTAGGTCCAAAAATAATTTCAAGCCAATAAAGTAATTTTCCGCTGTCAACATAACTCAATAGGTATGTGCACGAATTCTCACAACTGCTTGCACTTGTATCATCATTGTCATAGTTGCATGATAGGTGTATTATTTCAAGCCCAGTCAAAAGTTGTGATCAGTATTATATACTAGAGAACTATGCAACATAGGCATTTTTAAAGAGTGGTAACGTGAGAAACATGCTAAACCAGTTTAAAATCTGTGACATCTGCAATTAAGTAAGTAAGAGTAATAAACCTTTCATCTCAGTCATTATTCTTATTAAACACTTTTTTTGTATTAGGTACTAACATTTTACATTACCCTAGTACCTTTGATGATCTATAAAACAAGACTGTGCTTGATCTGCATAGTTCTAGCTAATGAATATGATATTAAATTGTATCTAAACCCAAGATGAAAAATATAATATATTGGAACTTAATTTTATATAGTGGAACTTACCAGCTCATAGATAGGGTGGTTGCAATAGGTTTTTTTGGCTACAGTACATTTTTAATTAAGACATTTTTCTGTTGATTCTGACAGAAGTCCAGTGAGCAATTTTATCCACCCTGCCCAGTTCTACTCAAATACAGAACACCTTTCCCTCATATTATAGAGATAATTGAGAGGGTGAAGTGTTTTGCAATCCAAATCAGTAGAGAGCAGTCTAGGGTAAAAACACTACTTGTCTATAGATACAGCACTTCAAGAGGTAAAAACAAAGCAGAAAAAAAAACTAAAAAAAGAAAGGCAGCCACTACATACAAGGACAGGTAAGCTGCTATATATTACATGTTGTTCTTAGGTTTAGAGACACTTTAAGCAAAGGCTTTTGTTTTCAAACAGTTGGGGAATGTGCAGCCTAAATACAAACGGGTACTATTCAGTCCCTGCATGTACCTTGTATCTTCTTCACGAATGACCCAGAAACCTGAAAATCTACAACATCAACATGTCTAGTAGCCTAGTCCACATGACAAAACATCTACACAGTACTGACAGACACTAGGTTCTTCAACATGTCTATTTTGCTAGCCCACAAGGAAACACATCAGCAGAATACATCCGGCTACTGAGTGCGTAAGAGGAGAAAGATCATTCTGACAAAGTTAAGGAACCACAGAGAAGCCTGGCCTCTGCGGTGTGCAGCTCGACTGCTACAATAATACCAAAAAATACAGAAAAAATATAAACACGTATAAAAATAATAAATACAACTAGTAGGAAAAAAAATTTGCATTTGGGATTTAGGGGCGCTTATATTGTAGCTGCCATCTGAGGTTACAGCCACTGTACAATAGTGTAGGCTATTGCCTCTCAAATAATACACTGTCATTTTTATTTTAAGATAAAACCTGCATTGTGCACCTTTATAGTACGGGCTAACCAAGCAGCCTACACACTGTCCAGCCGCTGAACAATATTTGTGGCTACTGTCTCTAAAATAATCCATTCTAAGGTTTAAAAGAAAAAGATAAAACCTGCCTTGTCTCTTTCTATTTCTCTTGTCTCTTTCTATTTTCTGCCTATTCAAGTGTTCGCATAGTCCAATTTCGGCCAAACACACACCTGACAATAATTGGAGATACAAAGATGGGAGGGGGTTCAGGGAATATAGGGTTGTGGTTTAGAGGTGCTCTTGTGCACTTTAACACAATCCAATGTGGTACTGTGAAGAAAAAAAATTTCCACTGGACAATTTGTACAGAGTTGAGGTCTTTAGCTTTATTTTTTTAAGAGTAAACCGTGCTATAGCTTTTAAAATTGTTGTGGCTGCTATTTCTACTGTTCAATTAAGGCCTTTTACCATAGGTAAATAAATTAGGTGTTGCAGCCAAAACTAACTTAAAATACTTTTTTTCATGTAGAAATAAGTCAGTTTGGGATGTTGATGTTCAGTTAAAAAACCAATCCTTCCAGAATAGGGTATGTCATAACAGGTTACAGCCTTGAACAAGGCAGATGGAAGATTCACTTAATCATACAACCACAGAGTTGGGAAATATCTTTCAATTTAACTATTTGTTGTTATTCTTCCATTAATAGCAACAGTCTGATGTGACGAAATACCGGGGCAAAGAAATCATGTGTATTGTATAGGGCAGTTTGATTATCTTTAGAGGGAAAATTTGATTTTTATGTTACAGCTGTGTACCTTATGATGTTGGAAGATGATGACAGAGAACAGAGGATATTCTGTAGTTCAGTTTAGCTTAGGTGTTATATACAGGAGGGGATAACATTATAGGGTTAACCACAAATCTGAATAGAATGAATGAAGGTGGATAAGAAAAGCTGTTTATGTAGAACTTAGAAAAGACATAGAAGAAATATAGTATAATTTTACACGGTATTGTGTGAGCTCTCAGTACAGTAGCAGAACTCTATAAAGGCCAACTCTGGGCAGGATTACCTTCACGGGATTGCAATAGGCAAACATTCTTGTTCCTTGGGAGCACAGTAAACCAGTCCTGCAAATGAGTTAGTTTACATGCCAGAGGAAGTACAGCTCCCACTGTACTTCTTGGCCACTCCGGATGTAATCGCTGCAAGTCTCATAGAGTCCAGTGCTAAGATCCCATCTCTGTCCCCGTCTGCTCCAGGCCATACAGAAAACAGAGCCAAGGGCAATGTGTTTTGTGAATGTGGGGAGGGGGGGGGGGAGCAGGGCAGAGATACAACCATTAGACATGTGAATTCGGATTCGGACGAACCTGCAAATCAACGAAATTCAGTTGATTTGGTGGTTCATCCAAATCTGAAATAACTAATTTATTATATGCCCTAATATACTAAAACTATATTCGGGCATACATAAATTCGTTTGCAGAACGTGCGGGGCAATATTGCTCTGGGCAGAGACGGCGGTCGTACATAGCAAAGATGTATAAATCTCAGGATGGAACTATAAATCCATTGGCAGATAAAACATATATAAAATATATATATTTAATCATTATATTTAGCTGATTGCCTGAATTGCAGCTTTAAGACATGAGGGTAGATGCATACATGTCAAGGAAAAACTTACTTTTATTTGGTACAGGGCTCTTAACAAATTATTTTTTTAAGAGAATAGGCAGTTTAAATCAAGAATGAGAAGAAAAAGTGGAGAAGAAGACTCTTCGTGCAGAAGGTTTGAAAGTTTAGGAGAATCTAGACAGTGTTGTGCTAACAATGAAGCATCAACCAATGTTTGAAAAGCTAAAGCGAACTGGAAAGTTAAGTAATTTTAAAAAGAACTGGCATCTCTCTTTATAGGTGTATTTTAAATAGTATTTACTAAAACATTATCATTGAGGTATGCTGGGATGGATGTCAGAGAGTTTCTAAAACACAATTTAACAGATACAAACAGTTATTTCTGGTAGTTTAAAAATAGATAGTGGCACAGCGTGAACTGCTGACTGCTGGAATTATCAGGTGTATGGAACGCAGGAAATCTAAAGAGAAGAAGCATAACTAGGAATCATGGGGCCCCATAGCAGAATTTTGATAGCCCCCCCCTTTGATAGCCCACCCCCTCGCTAACTCTTTCTGTAGCAGCTGCAGTGTCCACTGTGACAATATGTATTATTGATCCTAGCAAATTTTATATATTATGACAAAACTATTAATGCTCTTGCACACAACTGCTCAATAACGCTAATACAAACTTATTTAATCTCAAGCTTCTTTAAATGTCTTTGTAGAGCTACAAACCTCAGCCCTCATTTAAGGTTTTAGCAGAGATAAAACTCTGGAAATGTTGACTGAATTAGGCAAACAGGGTTCATTTCAATTTGTGCAGAAGTTCAGAGGGCAATAAATCTATACTGCTGAGACAGCTAAGCAAATGCTTCTTACGGCACAGAGGAGGTTCTATGACTTACTGCGATCCTGAGATCTGATTTTAAATTGGAACTCCAGAATTCAACAAGCATTTTAATAGGAGTGAACAGATATGTGAGCGCCATCCAGTCCTGGAGTACTGTGAATCCAGCCTATGCTGACTCCCTGGGTAAATGGACAGTTGACAGAGTGTAGTATAGAGGACTTCCATTACTGGGCCAAGGAGAAAGTTGGGGACAATGCTGGGGACAATGCTGGAGTGTGGAGAGTAAGTACAACTTGGGTTTATTTTTAATATACTGTATATATATCTATATATCTATATATCTATGTATAGATATATAGATATATATATGTATACATATATATATCTATATATCTATATAGATATATAGATATATATATATGGGC
>NW_017306336.1:1398948-1404372 GCF_000935625.1 Nanorana parkeri
CCTCATTTTTCAGAACTTACAGCAGCTGCTTGGGCTGCTATAGCTATAGTTATGCCACTACTAAAAAGGTAAGAAGAATATAGATTTGGTTCAAATGGTTAATTAAAATGGAAGTAGCTTTTACAATAATTTGTAGAAAAAGGGCCTAAAGGTAGTGTGATTGAATAATGTCAATAGTGATGTAGTGTCACGTTAATAAAAGAACAATTCTATTTCTGTCACCAGAGTAAATGACAGAGAGAGAACATGGAGGATTATTGTGAGCACATTAAGGGAATACCGGAGGAGACAGGGATGCAATTAATTAATTTGCTCTCAGCACTCTTCCACTGCAAATCAACATGTTCAATAATGTCCATTTACTGGGGAAGTTCCAGGTTTTGAAAACTTGTATCTGGACATGTCCCAGCTTTTCAGATATGACTGATTCCAGTGGCTGTGCATACCAGATTTAATTATTAGCATTTTTATTTTCCATGAGCTTTTATTATCATGAATATGGATTTATTTACAGTGATGTCAAAGCACACAAGTATATTACAAACTAATTTAAAAACATGATACATGTACAATTGGAATGCAATGGTCTGTGGCCCTCTGAGCCACCATCATTAAGCACTGGCTTTAATTCAGTGACTCAGCAATAAGTTACCTTCTATGCCAGTTACATCAAAGTTCTGCCCTCTTAGCAGTCCTCACATTAAAGTGACACTAACAGATTTAAATCTTACAAATGCATTCAAGTATCTTGACTATTAACAAAAATGCTACCTATTTGTGTATCACTCAGCTGTAGATCCTCAAATAATCTGTGAATTTGTGCTGACACTGTCCTTCCTTCTGCAGGATGGCTCTTTTGTTCCCCATAGTCTGTGTGTGTTGTAAAGTAGTAATCACTCCAAGCTCCCTTCCATGATGGACTACAATCTCATATTTAGTTACTAATTTGTATTGAGATTGTAGTCCATCACTGAAGCGAGCTTGGAGTGGTGACTACTTTACAACACACACAGGGACCATGGGGAACAAAAGTAGCCACCCTCCAGAAGGAAGGACAGTGTCAGCACCAATTCAGAGATGATTTGATGATCTACAGCTGAGTGATACACAAATAAGATACGTTGTTGTTAATAGTTAAGGTACTTGAATGTATTTTTAAGATTTAACTCCTGAGTTTAGTGTCTATTTAACTAAAACATACATATGATGTCAGTGAAAAATAAATGGTAGTGAGTGGCAGTTAATGGGTGGTCATAGAAAGCATGAATTTGTGTTTATCCTAACCAAAAGGGGTTTGGCACCCTTTGAAAAGTTTTGAACAGATTTTAATTCAACCACTGCATCATAAGCTAGTGGAAGTGTTGCTTTGGATTTACCTGCTAAAACAAAGACTCATACTATTGGGAAGAGTACATTTTACTCTTCCAATAGTTCCCCTTAAATTGGCGCAGTGAGACGCTCCAGTATAGGTTATGTCAAAGCGTACTCCAGCGGTTCTGTAATGGATTGTGTGATGCAACAGCAAAAATGCTGATTGCCATTTCAACGACAGTGTGACAGAGATTTCACCTGTTATTAGGAAGTAAGATTAGAGCTAGGTTTTTAGCAGGATCGTCAGGTATGTTTTGCTAAAACAGCAGTCACACAGGGAAAGCCCGATGCTTATTGAAGGGCTGAGTGCATGTCCTGTGAGATATCGTTTTGTTTTTGCTTACTTTAACCCTAAGTCTTGGTACTGTGTTGTCCTATAAGGGGGCAGTCATAGTTTATTAGCAGGTTTTATTTGTAGGATCTCTGCTTTTATATTTACAAATTCTGCTCCTGCTTCTAAAACATTATTACATCCACCTGCTGTCTATACATAGAGCATCTGCTAATGATAAATTCATGTGAAGGGTTTATGCAAAATAAATAACACATTCCTTACATTAACATTCTAATTATCATCCAAGTTTGTTTATGCTGTATTCCTTCTACCTAAACTGCCGTTTCTCTGACACACTGAGGTTCCCAAGCATTACATTGCAAATGATGACTCTGTCTCTTCCTTTTTAAGATGTTTTGTCGCTATAATACCATCTCCAATTATTATATTTAGCCATTGCTCATACCTTTTGTCTATAAGGCCAGGCAAAACACATTTTTTTTTCCAGCTATCAGGGACTAAGAAATAATATTTGTCAGACACAACAATATATACTAAATACCGCATAATGTGCAATGTAATTATGATACTGGGGATAATTGGGTAATAATGACAGAATGCTGCTGAACAAGAACCACTAAAGGAACCTGTCAGGATTTACTGTAAATATTGTAGCCGCCATTGATGAGTTGCTATTGAATATAAAGGATTGGGTGTGACATGAGTTGGATGAGTATTCAAACCAACCCCGTAAAATGCATCCTTTATTATATACATATATATACATTTTGATAGCTTTAAAGTATTGTATATTCTTCAGTCAATGTGTCTAGCCTTCTATGCTCTCTTTGGTGAGTCCCTTGTGTGCCAACTCAAACAATTTATTTAAACTCTTCATCTCTCCATGGCTATGCCATAGTAGAGTGTGCACTGCCCTCCTCTTACTGGATTTTAGACCTTCGCTTCTTGAAGAAGTGGTCATGGGGACATCTTAAGTTGTGATTGTTTTGTTAGGTGATGCTCCAGTTTTAGACAGCCACAGGACAAGTGCAGATGTAAACAGTTGCTAACTTTCGCAAAACAGGTGCAACACAATCGGGAAAATAGTTCAAGCTCTGGTAAAAACAGACGCACATGCTAAACAGATTTGCACATAACATTTTTTCTAGGAGGCTAAAACTGTCGCAATTGCTCTAAAAAATTCCTCCTCATGTGTCTCAGCTTGAGATCGGTGGTGAACTTTGGCATCCTTGCCTTTGGTGCCAGAGAACCTTACCTTGGCACTAAGAAACTAAAACAATATATTGTTGGCCCAGGCCATGTCATGCAGATGTAAAGACATGCAAGAATAATAATCATTTGTCAGATATTAGAGCACAGATCCAAGTATACAGTAAAAAAAGTGACAAAAGCAATGAGGTTGTGCAAAGTGCAATAATTCACAGTGGCCAATCAGTTTGTAATTTACTGCTATGAGACACTGCAGTTTGCATAGCCTCTTTGTTCTTGGTAATTCTTATTCTATACAAGATTCCATCTGTTTGCATTAACTAACAGCAACACTTCAAAAGTAATGAGGATGTGCAAACATAATAAACTAGACCACCCAAACAGATATTAGTTCATTTTAGTTAGATCATTTAAAATACGTTTTTGTTTGTTATGATTGCGGCAGTTTGTATAGTTTCTTTGCTCTTAACTCTGCTTTACTGAAAACGCACATCTCTTGGGATTTAAAAGGGATTAAGGTGTCAGGTTATGAAATGAATGCATACGTGTTCTATCTGATTCACACATTTAGATTACTTGCAGACAACAGATGGTTTTTATATAGGTTCTATATCTAAATTATTCTATTTATGTTCTTTTTTACAAGAATTAGAGCCCCATTCCTTACTTACAAATGACAGCCTTTAAGCATGATGATGCAACAGTTGCACAAACATCACAATATGTCAAGTGTTTTAGGATCTTTTTTTACTCCACTATATATAACTGTAATCTAGTTCAAGCTGTTTTTTTTTTTTTTTTTAATGAGGGGGCTATGCCAACAGAGCACATGAGTAGACACGTTCTTTAGGAGCTCCTAACTAGCTATACTTATCCTACAGTTATGTAGTGCTACACTCCAGTTCCACATAGTATATGCCTGTACCCACTCCACAACTAAACCAGTCATATCACCATAGCAGAGAGATACCATTTTTTATCTAGGTTGGGGACCTTGGATAACAGGTCATTCTGATAATGCCTGCTTTGGAACTTCAGTTAAGGCTGGAATGGGGCTAGAGTATGCTAACAGCAATGCTAATGGTCAGATTCAGCTGGGCATTCACATTCCTGTTAGTAAACACTAGCCTTATTCCAGACTCAATTTAGGTCTTTTAGTCTATTCCATCTACATTGTATTAACATCTGTTGTTTAATCCCTGAAGGGGGAAACATTTCCTCTGAAATTGATTTTAACTGATGATTTTTACCAATAAACATTTCAAAAGACTTTTAAAGTGATACAAACATTTGTACTAGGCACTCCTTACCACAAATCCAAGAACTAATCATCTGTTGAGCAATTTGTTTATCATGATCCAAGAGTTAGCAGCCTAGGACCAGAACAAGGTCCATACATACCACATGTTCACTACAGATTTGCCTCCTCCATGGAGAACCTCCACTGTAAACTTTTTACTGGAAATAATTCACATTTTTTTTCAGTCCAGCGCTTCCACAGACTTAACAGATTGAAAATAATTGATTGTCAAACAAAGGCCAATTTACATTTAGCATAGCCTAACTATAGCAACAAAACCCTAATATGATTTTTTTTCAACTTGAAAAAAAAGGCTTTTGTAGGTAGTGTTGGCTACAAAACCTGAATTTTATGTCAGTGGTAATAGGCTTGTATTTACCAGTGAGCTTAGCAGCTGCAACAAGTGTTAAAGCTATAGGAAAGTTTACTTTTTAAAACAAAATAACACTATAGTGCTCAGCAGCGTGCCATTAAATTCATAGTATAGCTTATGATGTTCTTTTTTGCAATAACACACGGTTTTGTATTAAAAACACATTTACTCAGCCACATTTTGACTGTGAGACACTAGCCAGCTTTTAAATCATGAAATCAAATATTGTAATGGCTTCATGCACAGTATGCAAGCAACATTTACTAGGCTGGTATTTCACACAAAAAAAACATACAGGCTTTAATTAAGAAATATAATTTTGACTGTATTTCTGTAAAGATGAAAGTCTGAAATATTGAACAGGCTGTATGCACAGTTTGTAAGCACAGTTTGTAAGCACTTTTACTAGGCCACATTTTCTGAGTAAGAAACCAGCCTGGTTTTATTAAAAATAAAAATACAGATTATTTTAGTTTTCATGTAAAAAAGAGAAATTTCACAAACTCAATGCACACTATGTAAGCGGCTTTAGTAGGCTGTTTTGTGAAGGAAGAGACAAAGCAGGTTTTATCATGAAATAAAAATTAAAGCATAGAATGCAAGCTATGGCCAGTAGTCCAGCATGGACATCAAACAGTTCACTTTTCACTTCACCTGACATTATGAACACAGGGGATTGCCTAACTTTATTAGCAGCTACAGCAATAGGGGGATTGAGTATCTGGTGCTTTGGTCCACTGAACAATGTGGGGATTTGATGCACTAAAATTAACCGCACAAGTATGCAGTGGTGTGCGGCTAAGAGTACCTTTGTCTATGTTCGGAATCGGTTTCCTCCTGCTGACCGCCACCACACCCCCACCCGCACACACACAC
>NW_017306336.1:1404598-1447087 GCF_000935625.1 Nanorana parkeri
TTTCCTCCTGCTGACCCCCCCCACCCCCCTCCCCCGCAGAAAAAAAAGACCCTAGTAAAATTATATTACAAGAAAACATACCTCTCTTTAAAAAATTAAAATAAAACACTAAACTCCAAGCCTAAAACACTAAGCCCTAAAACCAACCCTAAAACACTAAACCCTTTTTTTGGGAAGAGGAGTTACCTAACTGATAGTAAAAAAAGATATACAAAAATAAAACACACACAGGGGTTGGGCAGCTAATGAAAAACAGATACACACAAAAAAAGAAGTCCTAAAACAAACTGTTGGGTCTATGTACTGAACACACAAGGCGGTACATAATAATATATAGTCCACCTCACTGAAATTTACAGAAATGTAGCACAATGCATCACGTTGACTTTGTATGAGTGTAACTATAACAATTTTTAGCAGAAGTACTGTATAATGGTAGTATAGCAGCAACTATCTCTCCCTGCAACGGCTGTGTGATCCGTGCCTATCTGCTCCAGTACTCTCTAACACACACTATGTGACTTGCAGTAAATATAGCATTTTTCAGCAGTAGCAACTATCTCTACATGAAAGCTCTGTGTTCTATACCTATCTACTCCATGTCTACAATACACACTGTCAAAAGATTGCTGGGAAACCTGAGTCTTCCAGGGTGAGGGCTAGAACATTAAAAAAAAACCCACAATTGTCCATTCTAAAGGTGCCCATACACCTTACAATTATCTGCAGATTTTCTGTGGTCAGATGGAAAAAGTGCAACAGATTGGCCCAGGTGGAGATTACTCCATCCACACAGTTAAGTGTAGATGGAGGAATCTGTTGCACCTTTTCCATCTGACCACAGAATATCTGCAGATAATTGTAAGGTGTATGGCCAGCTTTAGACACCTTAGAAGGGCCAGTCCAAATGATTAATTGAACTATTGGTAATTGTTTGCTATAGATGTGAACCAACCACATTAGTTCACCATTTTCTCAAACCCTCTAATGGATTAGCACAGATGCATGCCAATAAATCAATGGACTAGAAAACTAACTAAAAGTAGTAACAGCAGACATGACCACTTCCAATGCTTTGTTGTTTTCTCCCGACAACAAAAGAGCACCATTCACATATAGCACTGCTTTTTCATTGAGTGAATCTCTCTGAAATCCTTGTACATCTCTGAAAACGGCCACTAGAGAATCCACTGCTAAGGCAGTGGGGATAGGGCCACCCTGTTCGGGTATATCAGTGTTGTATTAATAGGGGGATAATTGGCCATTAATTCTATTTCTGACAGAGTGACTTAAATAGAGATGTCTCTGCCATGTTCTAAACTTGTGTCCAGAATCATGTTTTTTCAGAAAAGCCCACAAGTAAGTCCATTCAACACTGTAGGAAGCTTTAGCTACATTATCAACATTCCCACCCACATTAGCAAGTTCTAGCACCTCCTGCTGCATTCTCCATAATATAAAACAAACAACATATCCTACAGGAAGAGTGGAACCACTTTAACTTAACCACAGCAGGTGTGCTGAGCCAGGGGTGCAAGCAAAGATTTCACCAATAAGTTACTTAGATATAAGAAACTGTTGGGTCAACTCTCCAGCATCTACCAAAACTGAAACCTAAAAATATTTACATTTGCACATCCGTAATTCTACTTCAAATAAAAAAAGTATATTACAAGTAATTTATTCTTAGTGTTTGAGAAGTAAAAAAAACCTACAAAATATCAAACACTGTGGGAATAAAGTAATGTTAAACCTCCTGCTTTTCACAGCACTAATTTCCATTGGGCAGCTGCTAGGTCACGTTTGTAAATGGTCCCTTAAAGCATAAGTAATACATAGTCTGATTGTGATTCCAAGTGAGCGAAAGAGACAAATGTACTGATTCATCTCCTCTCTTCTTTATGTTCAGAGCAATGAAACCCGACATTAAGGTTTTCTTGTAGCAGCAGGTCCACAATTGCTTGCAGCACATACAATGACAACACAATGTCTTTGCTCTTTTGTTTTCTTCCTTCTCTTGTATTTTCCATCTGACCTAAAGGCATACAGCATCACGCCTATAATGGACAGTTTCAAGTTGTTTTTGTGCAGAAATTATTTTACTCTCTGGTGCTATGCATGGTTGAAGGGAAGGTCTAACCTTAAATAAAATATGCCCAAGGACACACATTGATCCTTCATTTATCCTTCTGAAGGTTTGCATGGGATAGCAAAAACAATGTAGCAATTTAAAAATAGGAAACAAGCAAACCCCTCATCAATCAGATGAGCGACCAGTCACATCAGTATTTTCTGCCACCATTCATGCATGTACCTGCAAATCCCACTGACCTCCTACACATTAATGATGGCACAGCTATAGAAAATATGTGTTCACCCATCCATCTTCTAAAATTGTTTACAGAACCTTTCTATACAAGACAACACAATATTAATTTTCAACACCAAGGCACCCGAATCATTTAACATTTTTACTTGCATAAAAAGGAGCGAAGATGGAATCAGAATCGTCCATTTTTTGTTTCTGATTCTCCTGAATATTTCAGAGTAGATTTGTCTCACTTTAGAGATTCATGCAGCGAAAGTATTAACCTATTCAATTATGGTTAGTGAATTGTGTGATTCTCTGCAGATTGTACAGTCTTCATGCATATATGTGGGAGAATCAAAAAGTCAACTGGTTTCGAAATCAATTTACACATCACAGCAGGGAAACTATAATGGTTGTGGATCATTTTATTTTACATTTTGGCTTTTAAACTGTTGTATATTTTTTGTTTGAATTAAATCTTTATTTTACGATAAAATTATTTAATACAGCAAGCACCTATGACACCCTGTGTGTCATACCTGTGTCCATGTCACAGATATGGATTTTCTAAAGAGAAGAAGTTAGTTGCTTTCAGACGCTCTCTGACTGACACTTCATTGAGCCCTGTCCTAATGATTTAGACATAGAGGGGACATAAGTCACTTCTCTGAGTCATTCAGCTGTTTGTGTTTAAATTGGAGCTTGAACACAATAGGCAAAATGGTTTTTGTGCAACAGTTCATAATTACAGTGGTACCTCGGTTCACGAACTTAATTTGTTCCACGATTCTGGTCGCAAATCGAATCAAACTGTGATTAAACCGCAATCTCGACTAGAAGGAAGACACAACCAGTGTCAGAGCAGGGAAGATGGCTGCAGTTGTGTTCGTCACCTGAAGCGGAGTTCGCAAAGGGAAGCAAAATTTTGCCGAACTTCTTGTTCGCGAACCAAATTGTTTGCCAACAGAAGCGTTCGTGACCAGAGGTACCACTGTACCTGACTAAAAATGAAAACAAATATATATATTTTTGTCTTGAACATAAAAGAAAATATAAAAAAAAAAGTATGTATGATTCATTGAAAATGAGTTGACCTCTACGCAATCTGCCTAGAAAAAAAATAGGGAACAAAAATGATTTAAAAGCAGTCCTTGAGCTCCAGTCAAGCGACTCTGACTAGACCAAAAGTAGGAATCGGGGAGAATATCATGAAATTAGACTGCAGTGTTGTAATTTGTAATTCACAAGGTGAGAGGCTGCAGCAGGGGCTGATTTGTATCAAATGTGCACAGCCAAATGTGTCAAAATGTGAACAGCCAAGAACTACACAGGCACCAGTATTTAGATGACTGTGTCATCTCAGAGCCAGAATCACAGCCCAGGAAGTAGATGCTGACCCTGGATAATGCTTAACCAAAATGACCTCATCCTTCTGGAGAGAAAAAGAGATTAGGGTATTGCTAGTACTATGAGTCTCAGCTCTGTGAGAGGTAATTGTATACAAGAAAAGAAAAGCGGGGCTTTAAAAGTGTCCAAACCATACAAGACGTCCATCAAACATACATGGTTTTGTATAAACGTATATTTAATACATACATAAAGACTTTTCTTTTCTTGTATACAATTCTAATTGGGGGTGTGGTGCCCATCCCTAATGGTTCAATTTAATTCCTATGCTTTAAACTATTGACTATGGTGGAAGACACCAATCCTTTCTTATTGAACCATATGGGACCATACGGTCTAAATGTTAGTTTTGTTTTTTTTTGTTTTTGTTTTTTTTTTGTTAGGACAAATTTATATGAATAAAAATGTATGTTTATAATCACTATTTATGTATGAGAGGTAATACATACCTACACATTAACCCAGGAAGCATGCATTTGACATGAAAAAAAAACTGTGCTAGGTCTACTTTACCAGGTCCTAACTTCTCCACCAGCAGTTCTAATTTCAACAATTGTGATATAACTTTAAAAAAGCCACTATTATATTTCCCCTACAAGCAATGCATTATCAGCAAGAAATATATCTTAAAAGTTAATCCAAAACTAGACCTTTGGTGTTTGAGAAGAGAACAAAGGGTAAAATCGAAGCCTTGTCTAATACAACCTGGATAAGGTCACCATGCTCCCTTTCATTGTTTCCCCTTGTGAGTGATAATTAGACAACCTAACTGAAAGGAATCAGTGAATGCAGCGAACTGCATAATGGTTTAAGAAAAAAAAACAACCTGCAGCCATGCTAAACGGAGAACATTTTACATTATTCTGACTTTAATATAATCTTCTAACACTTCTGCATTTCTCACATGCTGCTTGGTGGTTCTCTTGTTGCTGTAACAAAATTCTGTGCTTCACTCTTGCAGTAGATGAGAAAATACTGAAGATGCTGGATTTCCATTACACCCAGACAGCCAGCATTTTAAGAAAAAGAGGTCAGTAATGAAAGCCTCTATAATCAGTTTGTTGTATTTATTAAGCTTGACTTAGTAATGAATGCAGCTGTTTCATCTGAGGAAAACATGGCAACATAACCTGTTGGGCCTATATGAGAACTAGGGTTGACAAACACAATAAAAGCTTTCTTCAAACAGTCAGAAATAAATATTTGTATTGTCCTATAAGCATGGGTGGACTGGGCCGGGGGGCAGGGTGGCAATTGTCCCCCGGGCCTCTGCGATGCCGTCACGAATGGCCCCTGTTCAGGAGGCCCCAGCAGGGGGCCATCTAACATGCCTGATTTGAGGGCCGCCTCTACCTGGTCCAGCCAGCCCTCTGTATACGATCCGGGCTGGCTGGATCAGGCAGACACAGTCCTCTAATCAGGCGCTGTAGAGGATAGCCGGCTGGGGCCTTCCGAGGGCCACCTGGAGGACCGAGCGGCCTCCGATCACAGAGCCGCATTGGATGCGGGCGGGCCGGCCGGGTGCAGTTGGCAGAGAGGCGGAGGGAGGGAGCCATGGTACATAAAGTAAACCTTTTTTTTATATTCATCCACCAAAAGTGCAGCCTCCCGTCTCCCACGCTGTTAGAAGCTGCATACAGGGTGTGCTGGTTACTACTTAAACCGGCGCGCTGTGTGCAGCTTCTGAGAAGAAACGCTATTAGTGTAGCATGCATCCACACCGCCTCATGCTTGCCGCTGCCAGACCTGCCCGCTGGCATCCACGCTCCACGTGAGGGGATGACAGCCAACAATAGACAGTCCCGATCTCAGAAGCAAGTTGCTGAAAGACTGCTCAGGTAAGCCTGCACTCCCCCCCACCCCCAACATGGTGCTCTATAATGTATTGCTATAGCTGATGGTACATTGCGCTGTACTGTATATTATACCATCAGCTATAGAGGACTACAAATCCCAGCAATACATTATAAACTCATTGTATACATTGTATAATGTATTGCTGGGATTTGTTGTATCCCTATATAGCTGGTGGTATTCTGCATTGTGCTATATAGAGGACTACAAAACCCAGCAATAATGCATTATACAGCGCAATGCAGAATACCACCAGCTATAGAGGGATACAACAAATCCCAGCAATACATTATACAATGTATACAATGAGTTTATAATGTATTGCTGGGATTTGTTGTATCCCTCTATAGCTGGTGGTATTCTGCATTGTGCTATATAGAGGACTACAAAACCCAGCAATAATGCATTATACAGCGCAATGCAGAATACCACCAGCTATAATGTACTATTGCTGGGATTTGTAGTCCTCTATAGCTGATGGTATTCTGCATTGTTGTGTAATGTATTGCTTGGAATTGTAGTTCTCTATAGCCAATGCTATTCTGCAATGCCGTACAATGTATTTCTGAGTTAGTGGTAGAACTAAAAGGGTCGCAGCAGTCATGCACGCGCAAAGCCCTGACAAGGCATCCCTCCACTACCAGTGTGCTTTACATTTCCTAAACCGATAGATACATTCACACTACTGTTACATGGATGGCAAAAGTGGCAGACAGGGGCGGGGAAGAGGGAGAGCGGGAGGGGGGCCAAGTTGCTGCACCATGGCCCTCTGGGTCTTATTTGCCCCCTGGGCTAGAAGTTGCCAGTCAGCCCCTGCCTATAAGTTTGGTGTTTGGCATGTGACAGTGAATTTTGAAGCAACATGCAGGCACCTTTAGATGCCCACTATTTCATCCACGTAATTTAAGTGATGATTTTCTCTAATGATGAGACTAAATTCACTATCACAAATCATGCGATGTAGCAGAAACAAAAGAGCTGCACAAATCAAACAGACAAACATTTCACTGCATGCTGGCATATCCTTGACCAATTTTCTTCTTTGGACAAATGAACAGTCCTTTTACTGAGCTTGCACCAACAGAAAGCAGTGCAGTCTTGAAGGCTGCATCAGATGACTACGCAGTATTAGATAGCTTCACATTCAGTGATAAGCAGCACTGCATTTTGGACTAATAGAAAATATATTTTAAACTGGTTGAGTTCCTTTGTTTTATTCAGAAATGAAAATATATCACAGAGAGGCACTCTTCATCCCACAGACTGACAGATAATTTTTCATTGTTTAGTCATGAGCTAATAGCCTCAGGTAAATGTCTTCTTGGGAGAAGAAGAGGCCTCCATAGGACTGGTGGCCTGCTCTATTACCAGATGCATATCCTAAAAAGAAATAGATAAGCACTTTAAAGACATCCTAATGCCAAAATCTTTAGACCAACATGTAGTAGCCTAAATTTAGCTAAAAGATATTAGAAACCTTACTTAAAGTATAAAAGCGTCAACCTTATTTTTAGTTTTGGATAGGGTGTTGAGTGGTTGGAACCCTCACCATGTGTATATTGCTGTTTGTGACCTTGTTAAAGAGATTTATCATCTCTATCTGTCATGGTGAGAAAAAAATCCAAAATTTTGAATTGTCACCAGAAAGGTAATAGACGGGAAATCTAATGGTGTCTTAACCAGTCTCTACTTCTTTCAAAATGAAAAAAAAGCCATTTGATATCATTTAATTAATCACATTTAGTTTTGGCTTTAGATATTTTGATCTGGGCTACGCTCGTTCCAATCGAGCATGGTCCAGAAATCCGCACACTGAGAGACATGATGACAATATACTAAAAACACATCCTAATAAAATTTCCACAACAAAACGTGCCTACAAGTTCCTAAGGCATAAACCTTTGGTGGCTTGTACTAAAAAAGGTAGCTACCATAGTTTATGGTCAATAACACATATTTAGATTTTCAGTCGATTATGCCACATACTATTCAGAATGATGAACACACAACATACGCTCAGCGTAATTTCTTCTGCTATTCTTCCAGGATATAAACATTAAATGACAATAAAGCCAGGTTTAAACTCTTTACATATATTGAAAATGGGATCTTCCTTTGGTTATGCTTGTCAATGTGCAGTGCCCTGCTGTGCTATATTTCAGTGATTTTGCTGCATATACAACACTTTTATGTTAGCACTGATGTTTGTTTTTTTTTTTCTTGAATCCTGTAAGTAGAATTATCATACTAACAGAAGAAGAAATAGTCAAAAATCAAGATGAGTATTTATGTAATGCATTTCTTCATAAGTTAGCAGTATGTAAAGTGCATAAGACATGGTAATAGTAGTAATAACTTTTTATTGCTGCTGTTTGAGTATCCATATGATGCATATATTTATGAATGTATATAATAAGGATAACTACTCCCACTGACTCAAATAATATGCCCAGTGTGCAAACACGTTAACTACCTCGGAGGCAGGAACATTAATTGTGCAAAACTGTAAAATTCAGCGCACTCCATACAGTGTGCCAACCAATCACAGGCAGAGGTGAGTAAACACCGATGGATGGCTGTGTCATTAAGAAGATATAGAAATCTCAGAGTGTTAACAGCATACTCAAATAATTCCAACCAAATTAATTTTTTCATGCCACAAGCAGAGAATGAGAAAAAATTGAGGGTCTTAAAGGAACCCTTCATGAAGGCAACAGTCTTCACAAAACCCCTTGTATACTCTATAGGGCCAGGGCGCCCAACATTTTTCGTCCGGAGATCTACTTTTCAAATGAAATAAGTTCAATGAGATCTACCAACGAAAAAAAACCTCCATTCAGTGACTGTGGGGGGGACATTAGAGTGTAAGCTACTCTGTACAGAGACTGATGTGACTGTGGGGGAGGGGGGTATTAGAGGGTAAGCTCCTCTGTACAGAGACTGATGTGACTCTGGGGGGGACATTAGAGTGTAAGCTCCTCTGCAACAACTAATCGACTAAGTTGATTAAAATCGATGATGGAAAATGTTGTCAACGTTTTCCATCATCGATTAGTCGGCTTTCGATTAGTTGCCCCTGTTTGCGGCCACACGCCGCACCTCCTCCCCACCTCTCCCAGCTCTGAGCTCTCTCCCGCCGCTGCCCGCCAAGATGATCACGTCGTTGCAGGGAGAGTGCAGTGTGACATTGCGCTGTATATGTACCATCAGCAATAGAGGACTACAAATCCCAGCAATACATTATACACTGTATGTATATTGTATTACTGGAATTTACTGTATTCCTCTCTAGCTGGTGGTATTCTGCATTGTGCTGTATAATGTATTATTGCTGGGATTTGTAGTCCAATATTACTACTAGAATTAATTATTAATGAAAGGCACCACTATTATATGGGAAGAAGTAGAAGTTCTCCATGAGATGTAATTTCCAAAGAGATGTGAACAACATCTTTACAGTGCTATATGTGATCTATTATGACAAAGGGCTCTAGCACACTATTACTATGGTTTCATCCTAACGTAGATAAAAATCCTTTGCCTCTATGACCTTTATGTGTGACATTCGTGGATAAAGAATCATGAATCTTACTGACTCTTCACACCTGCAACTTCCAGGCAATGGCACATAAATAGATAACTGGAAGCCTGTGAAACATAGTGGTGTTGTGGGTCCGATCGTCCTCCTTCGTCTGGCCAGAATACATACATATTTAATTATGTATTTATTTTTCATCACAAAGGTCCAACACTTTTTGTTAGTTCATAACTAAAAAAAAGCTTCTTTGCAGTGTCATTCCAGGCCAAATACCTTCTTAATGGCCTATCATTAGATCTGCATGATAGTGTTGGAACTATTTGGGGCTAAAAGGAATTAAACTATAAAGCCTATATTTATTATTATACAAATGTAATATGGGCATCCTGGAAGCCATCTTTGTTCTTTATATTCTATCAGTATATATACAGTTAATTTGAGTTCATAGTTTCTGGACAAAGACTCTAACATCAGCAATTCTCAGAACCTTACCACATACATTCCCTGATTGTAAATTATGGGGGTACCAGACAAAAACGACAAGATAAGGACTGACCATAGTACCAGACTGTGTAAAAACTGTGAGATTGATGGAATTGTCAAGTCTCAGGCTACACAAAGAACAAAAGAAACATTCTCCATAATTTATTTATTTTTATCATAGGAAAAAGTGCTCACAATAGATGTTACCTTGTATACAATATTATTATTTTTTTTAGGGGAATGGTATTGCCATGAACTGTGTATGTATGTGTATTTATTAGGGATGTCCCAATACTACCCATTACTGTTGCTTTTTCTTAAAGGGACAGGTGACTTTAAATGATCCACAGTACAACTACAGGTTATGTATTATGGATCATGATTTAACCTATTCATGTTAGCAGAGGAGAATTGTAAATCATTTGCTAGAGTGTAGTGGAGGTGTGTGCTGTATATATGTACTACATATACAGTACACACTTACAGTACACTATAGCAATAGATTTACAGCCAGCCCTGTCCCAGCTTCCCTCACTCACAGTTTCACTCCGATCCCTGTTGCCTCACGTGGTGCATCTTGTAGTCGGCGCTGGGCAGGATCGCTGCATCGCGTCTCAGTGCTCAGCTTGTGGTAGGCGCTCACAATTCTGCCTTGCTAACATGAATAGGTTAAATCATGATCCATAGTACATATACAGCACACACATGCAATACACTGCAGTAATAGAGTTACAATTCTCCCCTTCTAACATGAATAGGTTAAATCATGATCCATAGTACATATACAGCACACACATGCAATACACTGCAGTAATAGAGTTACAATTCTCCCCTTCTAACATGAATAGGTTAAATCATGATCCATAGTACATAATATGTAGTTGTACTATGGATCATTTAACCTATTCATGTTAGCAGGTCAGAATTGTAAATCTATTGTTGCAGTGTATTGGGAATATGTACAGTACATGTACTACATATAGAATACACTGCATCAATAGATTTACAATTCTGCACTGCTAACATGAATGGGTTAAATGATCCATAGTACAACTACATATTATGTACTATTATGTACTATGGATTAGCAGGGGCTAATTGTAAATCTATTGCTGCAGTGTATTCTATATGTAGTACATGTACAGTACATATAGAATACACTGCAGCAATAGATTCTTCTTGTTCACACAAAACACTAAACATCCCACTTAAGCCATAGCCCTCACTTACTGTTGCCTCGATCGCGGTGCCGGACGATGTGCCGAACGATTTCCCCCACACGTGAGGACGCCGTCGGCGCTGAGCTGAAGAGGAGCGTTGCGTCACTGCTGCTCCGGTGGGCGGCACTATGATAGCCAGTCCTGTGCATATTATTATGAGTTAGTACATGTGCAGTACATGTTTGCACATTATTGTTTTTATTTCATCTTCAAGTTAGCGCAAATATAGAATTTGAATTATTAGTTGAATGTGAAAATAAGTTGGGAATCTCCTTAATTCCAGATCCTGGCATGTTTTCATCATTTAACAACTGTTTATTTTATCAGAGTAAACATTTTGGCAATAGTCAGGCAACTAGAATTTGCAGAAGGATTGGTCAGCCATGGTAGCCTACATATCCCTTGAGTGCAGGTTTCTTTAAAGTAGTATTAAACACTTAGGAGAAAGGCGAGTGGCTTCTTGGCTTCTTGGCACCTTTCTATGGATGCAAGGAGACTCATCCATAGCACAAGCCGACAGTACGAACGCACATATGTCTCCACGGGACCCTAGAAGGGAAAAAGAGCCACCCTAAGAGTGAACATCAGAACCAGTGCTCAGGGACAAGCACATTTAGGATGAAAAGGAAGAGGAAATACAAGAAGAAGCAGCAAAAAGTTATTTCAATAAGCACCTGAAAAAAGTTCTAAAAATGTAAGCTTTAATATCACTTTCAGCTGAGCCTAAGAGGCTGACTTCAAAATGAACCTAAACCAACTCAACTGTAATTCTTCTATCACAGCAAAAATAATTATCAAATACTAAAGCATCATGAAAATAATGTTAAAGTAATGCTGTAAACACAATACTGGCACCAAAACTAGCGCGCAAAAATCGACTTACCCCACCTAGCCCTTTACACATATGGCCAGTATTGATGGGAGCCCTTCTAGAGCTATTTATTCATGCATTCCAGCAAGACTATTATTTGTCAACATATGAGTATAGATCCATTTTAAAGATTGCATTGATGAAAATACAATACCTAACTGATGTTTAGCCCAATCTGACCATCAAATTAATCTAGTTATATTGTATAATAATACATTTGCTTACATAATATGTTTCATGAAATAGGTTAACTTAGTCGATACAGCGAATCAAAATGCCATTTCATTTTAATTACATTTCTGTTTATTATAATTAACTTTTCCTTAGAATCAAAACTATCCATGGCCAAAATAATAATGAGAGATAAAATTGCACTTGTAAAGTAGTTTAGTTGTAAATATAAATACATTACAAATCTTAGGGCCTGTTTCACTATTAGCTTTTCTGAATAGTGTATTTTTATAATACAACAACACATTTAACCTAGGCTGTGATATTTAAAATAATACCAAAATACATATGCAAATTCTTTCTGGCTCCTTTCCAATTGCAGATAATTAGCTAGTTTTCCCAGCACTGGAAATAGGTTTGATGAGCAGGCATTATGTTGTTGTTGTTGTTTTTTTTTTTGGATTCTACATTGGTGGCAAAGTAACCTTCCCTGAAAAAACAAATCATTAACCTTTGGCAAAGCCCATCCCCAGATTGTACAGCAAAGAAACAATGATGCCAGTTAGAGCAATGCAGGATATATACATCGCCATTATATTCATTAACTGTTACATTCATTAAGTGATTCAAATGATCATTTTCAGATACAGAATGTGACATCTGCTTGTTTGTAATAATAGCTTACTAGTGATAACGACATTTTAATTCATTCACATGGAAGTAAATTGTGCCCCAATGACAGCGAACATGGGTTGTGAACATGATCAGTCTCTGTCCTGCAGAAAAATTGCTTGAATATCAATTAATGTAATTAATATCAATCAATTTGATAGAGGAAGACTGTAATTGTGTCAACTCTACATCCCTCTAGATTTCAAGTGACCCTGTCATTCTAAAGTGACCCTGTCATCAGGTGTAGGCATTTGCAGTAGAAGTCCCCTGAACAAAAAAAGAAAGAAAAGAAAGAAACTCTGGTGGGTGGAGCATTAACATTTTGTTTTTTTGAAGAGCTCCAGGGGCTGCTTTTATCCATCACTTCCAGGTTTGGGCTTTGTATTAACATATGGGTTGGGGAGATAAACCACAGTGTCTAACACATCTAGAGCAGGGACGTGCGGTAGGGGATGCAGGTGAGGCTATTATGGAGGAAAAAGCTGTCAGGTTCAAGTCTGTGAGTGCTGATTTAGAAAACCGCAGCTGAACGCTGTGCTGCAAGTCAGCATTTAGCACTGCTAACTAAGCACTAGCAACCGAAGTGAATGTGGATGCAGAGTGCTTAGTGTGATGGAGAAGGTGGAGACAGAGCACCAGCAGCCATTTTAACTGTGGGCACGCCTGGAAGCACTGGAGAAAGGGGCCTTAACCACGATGGAGGAAATCACATTTCAGCGTGGGAACCTACAATTTAATGTTTTGGTGGACAAGCACACCACATGTTCATTGGATAATGGTATTTATTAGTTTAAAATATTATCCTCCGCCATTTTGCTTAGCACTGTGCAGCCGAAGCATTCAGTGAAGCTGCTGCAGCAAACTGAAGTGCTGCAGAACAGCTACTCAGCTCTTGGCTAAAGAACTGAACACACCTCTGGAGTTTGGATTTAATTTGTTAGTCAAGTCCATCTAAATCTGCTAGTGTATCTAAAAGCACACTCTCCACAGGTTAACAATGTCGCTCGCTGTCCAATGGTGACTCCATTGCTCCTCCATAGAGTGGAGGCACCCTAAAACAGGAAGTGTGTTACTGGATGGATCACCAGGTGAAAACAAAGGAAAAAAGACAAAAAAAAAAGAAAATTTATGCTGCCACCACATTTAAGGGTTGGTAAGCTGCAATATATTCCATTTTGTTTTTGGGTTCAGATACGCTTTAGATTCTAACAGTGAATGTGGTTGTTCTGAGGAACGATTTCAAATGAGCATTCATACAAAATTGTAACAGTATATGACCAGCTTTTGTATAAAGCTTCTTCCTTTGCAGGAGATTGCTACCTAATTACCACTGTATATTGTGGCCCCATTACTGGCTGCCTCAACGGCCAGAAGAAATGTGTGGAAAGTGTGTGCCTGCAGTCAAGCTTCAACAATATCAAAAAGTTTTAAAGCTTTGCTAAATTTTAATGGCCCAGAATTTTATAGCTGCTAAAGGTTATCTGCACTTTATACTGTCAATAGCATTTTTTTGGGGGGTTTAAATGTCACTTTAAGAGCTTCCTGAGTGTCCTGCCAAATGGCTAGAATATCTTATTGACATCGCTAGTTTTGGAGCATGAGTGCAAGGCGACAAATGCTTTCAGACGGAAAGCTGAGCAATAGCAGTCTTTATATTTCTTCATGTTGTGTTTCTTTTAAATGTGTCCAAATACATTTTACAAATTTACAAATGAATTGAAACAGAACTCCTGGCTAAAAAAAATATAATTTAATTCAGGTATTTATTAAAATAAAGATATTTTATTTAGAACCTAAATAGCTCAATCTCTCCTGCTATTCGTTTCCTGTTATCACCTGTACAGCATAAGTTTTTAGAGGGAGGATCTGCATTTCAAGCCAATAGAAACTCTATTTCTATGCATTGCTATGCATAGTGCTGTTCTTTTATTCCCCATTTCTTTTAGTCTTTGTTTTGTCATAATGTTTTTTACATAAGGGCATAGGAGTTAACTTAACATGGGTACCTCCCTATTTGATGCAAGTTTAATCTGCTTTTATTTTTCCTTCCCTCCGCTCCCACGAAACCCCATTAACATGCTCCATTCTACCTATATACATTACTTTAGCCCCAGTCAGTGATCTCATCACTAGGTATCCGTGCTTCTCTTTCCAATGCAGGCAGATTGTGCCTGGTAGGAGAGGCTGGCAGGGTGCTGTACATAGCCGACGGCAAACATCCAAGCTTCTGCTTCAGTAATCCTCTCAAAAGCAATCAACCCTGATGCCAGCAGTTGGTTTGTTCTTGGGAGGAGTTGTACAAATATCAAAATGGCTTGGTGGGGGGTTAATCTGGAGAAGTGAGCATTTCTATGCAAACTATTTGTATGCAGACCACACTAGGTAACACCCACATGTGACGCTGAGACACCATGATTGAAAGAACTGAAATCTAGGGAATGGAAGGGGCAGGCCAGGACAGCCAGACTAGGAAGGAATGGATACTGGATGTCCCCCAGCCAAGAAATTAGATGGGTTTTATCCAGCTTGCTGAGGCTTCTAATGCACACTGTGAGATGCCCACAATGACCAGAGAAATCACAGACTTTTCTAGTGCAGGAGAGAAGCCTACACAACTGTGCATGGCTGAACCTAAGGCTTCAATTGTGCTTTAATTGCAGCAGGGCTGTTCTTGGGTAAATTGCCACCTGCAGGGCTATGGGCATAGGTGGGGGGGGGGGTTAGGCATGTGCACCTGGTTTGTTGAAAGAGGGCGGGGGCAGTGGCAGACTGTGCTGTCAGCTGCTCTGTCCCCCCCTGATCACTGATGTCACTAGTTGCCAGGGGATAAGCAGGATGCAGGCCAGAGTGTCCGTGCTTAGCTACTAACAACCAGTGATGTCAGTGAGCTGGGAGGCACCACACAGAGCACCACAGGCTGCTAAGAGCTCTTAGCAACCTGGGACGCTGTAGCCACCCCACTGTCACCCTACCACCACCACCCGGATGCTCCCCAATGAGATGCCTCACTATGGGGACGGCACTGACTGCAGTATAGTATGGTCACCAAACTGGTTATACTGTTACCAAGGAGTGCTTGGATTACAACACAGTAGAGCACAATTACAAATCCCCTGCCAGGTAAAACGGTTAGTCTATGTGCAATTTAGCCATGCACAGTGGTACCTCGGTTCACAAGCGCTTCTGTTCGCAAACAGGAAGTTCCGCAGAATTTGGCTTCCATTCGCGAACTCCGCTTTGGCTGATGAACACAACGACAGCCATCTTCCCTGCTCTGACACTGGTCGTGGCTTCCTCTAGTCGAGATCACGGTCTGATCACAGTTTGATTCGGTTCGCGACCAATACGGTTCGCGACCAGAATCGTGGAACGAATAAAGTGTGTGAACCGAGGTACCACTGTATTTAATTGTTTGCCTGAATTTCAGTTTTATATTTTTTTATTACAAAATGTTTTTTTAATTTACTCAGACAAGGCCTCTGGTTACTAGTTGCTCCGTACAGTCAGCAAAGGGCACAAGTTTCTTTGTTAAGCCAGTGCACATAATGTACTTCTGAATGATTGTGTTAATTTTCAGTACTCTGGCTATGTTAGGTCATGCTTAAACATGGTCCTCAGGTGTCCCTGATTTCCAGAGAAAGACCTTGCTTATGAAGTCTGGAAATGTTAGTCGCTGGTTGTGAGCATTAATGGACTTGATAGACATAGCTCTTATTATCTCTTCCTGCTATTTTGGCTTTCATGGTTTGCTATGTTAAGGAGAATATAAAAATGTAGAGAAAAGGGGATTCATAATCCAATTTGGTGAACCATAATGGGACTGTAGCATGCTATGGCTTTCCAAGAATGAATCATCAGTAGCTCTTGCAACATGCATTGTTCTGGCTCTAGTAACCTTGCACCAATGTTACTCTAGTAGTGTAGCACAGAAGTTACCATGCATTAAAGCATACTAACACAGGGAAAGCCACTCTGTTTTCCCGAGGGCCCCATTTTGTCAAAAAGCTTCTTGTCAATCACCTTATCTTCAGCCCATAGGTTTTATTGTGTTGCAAATTAGATTAAGGAAGCTAAATCACTCAGTACATGAGACTAAAATGGAATGTGTAGTTAAATCCTAATTGAATAGCTTTTTAAACAGACAATATCAGTCTAGACAAAAAATATCACCATTAAACTTGAATAATAAAAGATTATGCCAATTTTGTCATAAATTTAAAAAAGGAAGAAACACAATGCATGCATGTCTTATGTGAACTGTCTTACGGTAAACCCATTTTCAGAATAATTCTCTGTAGGAAAGGTTTATAAAGAGTCCATTTAAGGTGGATAATTTAAACAACAGATAGATAAAGTCCCGGACCTAACAAAATACCTTTATTTAAATCTATTTTAAAATACACTTTAAAGCTCCAACGTGCTCAGACTTCGGCTTGACGTCTGAGCTATGATTACCCCTCCCTCATGCTTCAACATGACACTTCCCTGCAGGTCATTAAAGCATTTGCATTTTATTGTGGGATGTACCTAAGCTCTATTGAGTGGCTCTAGATGCTTTTTTCTTTCTGAGCATATCAAGGTTTGAAGACT
This sequence comes from Nanorana parkeri, assembly GCF_000935625.1. Classification (NCBI taxonomy): domain Eukaryota; kingdom Metazoa; phylum Chordata; class Amphibia; order Anura; family Dicroglossidae; genus Nanorana; species Nanorana parkeri. The sequence continues at coordinate 1,421,716 of NW_017306336.1, forward strand.
CCAAGGGCTTTCAACACAGAACCTAAAAAATAAAAATAGTATGGGGTGGCTGCATTTGGCTGTTTATGTTAGTTTAAACCTTTTTTTTTACAGACAGTTTTACATTATGATAACGTTTTGTGATCCAAATCATATGCCTGAATTGGTTTTAGGAAATAAAGCTATAAGGAGTGGGGCAATAAATCAACATCCTCTAAAGATAATATTTGTGGTTTAGACAGTGGTGAATGCCGTACCAGCCTGCAATTCCCAGCATGCTTCCATAACGAATAAATGTTTGATTCAAAAGCAAATAAGTTATGTTTCCTATTAAAAATGCTTAAATTTGGCATACTGTGCAGGAGCCCATCCATATGCAAGCTAGCAGAACATAAAACAGCAAATATAAACCACAAATCTCAAGCCTAGTGCAAACTGATGGTAGTTATTATAGTTGTTTAAGTAGTAGGTGGTGATTAAGTGATTTAAAGCCTATGGAAATGGATAACGTTCTTTAGAAATAGGAAAAAGAATAATTTATTTCTTATTTTTTTAATTTTCCTATTGGGTTTGTAGGAAAATTATAAAGCTGAACTCCAGAAAAAAAGTAACAATACTCACGTTTAATCAGGAGCCGGTGTTCCGATTTGAATGATAGCCAACGTCATTCAGCTCACTTGCCCAGGCTATCATGGATACACCCCCTGGGGTTGCATCATTACTGCTGCCTGGGCTAACTGTGCTACTGTACAAAACAGTGCTACATGTCATTAAAAAGTAGGGATCATCCACCACTGCCGCTGGAAATGAAAAGTAACTCATGACATAATCAAACCGCCAAGAACACTGCTGTATTAGATAAGAATGCTTTTATTTATTTATGTATGTGTGTATTTCATTAGTTGCAGTGGTATTTTTGAATGTAAATATGGAGTTTAATTGTAAAGATATTTATTTTCTTAATCAGCCTTAACAGCCTGTCACATTATATGTTTTCTATTCACTAGTAACTTTGCGGTTTTTTGTGGCCACAGTTATTGGACTATTAAAGAGAATCTTGTATTTTGATCGCATTGAAAAGAGTTCAAATAGATTCACTTTAAAACTCTAGGCATATGTTCTGCCTCTAGGATGTTAAACAGGTTCCTCCTACTGGCTACACCTCCTGCATATACCAATCAAACCCAAGAGTATTAAGGTAACAGTACTACAAATAACCTTCGAAAAAAGCATTCTTAAATATGGTAACATGCTAGATGCTGGGAAACCGTTGCGGGATCCTCCTGCATTACACACAGCAAGTTCATTTTACAAAAGAGAGTAGTAGAAGACAGACAAATTCTTACTACTTTCATAATGTTGTGGAGTAAATATAAAAGAGATATGAAAAAGAGGACACCACAATGTCAACATTTCAATGACAGTACAATACTGTCTTAAGAAGAAAAGAAGGATGAGTGATGATGAGGAAAGATGACTCACAAAATAGAGATGCCATCTACAACACTTACTAAACCAAAGTGATGGCAATCAGAGAGGCCACCTTTCCCAGAAAAGTCATAGAAGGTACCTTGCATCAGGGCACAATTACAGGGTCCTGTAGTATGGCCAGGACCAGATTAAGGGAGCCACAGGGAACATAAGAGATTGGGCCAAGTGAGTAACATCCTGTATAAAGGTCTAGACCGGTGAAATAGATGACAAAGGGTGTTGAAACAGGATGCCAAGAACTGAAATCTGTCCCTTGATGTTACTCAACGCTAAGTACTAACCTAGTCCTGACTTTAGGAAAAGGTCAGTTAACTGAAATTTTGTGTTTCACACCATTTGTGGGTGTTTCAGGAATAGTGATAAACACAGTACAAAAAGGGGGTTACAGGCCCAAAGCGTAATAGATATGACTACTTCTGACAGTCCACATCTCTCTGAGCTCAGGCTTTGGCAGACATGTTGTAAAAGTAAGAGACATGGGATGGAATATTGGGCCCAAAACCAGAAACTTTTGAACACTCACTGAACCACCATTCTGGATAGTTCCTTGTCTGATCTCTTTGTCAGCCTTATGGAACCTTGTTGAACTATGGTTTCTTGTTATGGTTTCTTGTTATGGTTTCTTGTTAAACTCTTTAGCTTCATTCACATCATTATTGCTACCACCTGTGTACTGAAGCTAGCCCTCTCTTGGCCTCAAAGTTGCCTACTATTTCAGCAACTAGACTCCTATTTCATTCCAGATCATGCCAAAAGGTCTGGCTAAACTGGGAGAGGTAAGGGCATGTCTGTGACAAAAGAAACTACTCTAAGGCCCCATTCACACCTGACCGTTTTGTAGCGCGTCCTACGCTCGATGAACGCTCTACAAAACGGTCAAAAAAATAAATAGCATTGTAGTCAATGGTATCGTTCCCACCTGTCCGTATTTCCGCCCGTCCCGAACGCACTACAAAACGGCCCACGCATGAAAAGGTCCCGGAGCGTTTTTTGCTGCATATTGGTCCGTTTTGTAGGGCGTTTTCCATTTGTATACTGCCAAGTAGCCTTTGGAATCGCGTGACGGTCGCGCGACAGACGCGCATATTACAATACGCATAGGTGTGAATGGGGCCTAAATACCAGACCCTTCTTGGCCAGTCCCGAGCCACAAGGATTGGATACTTCTATATATAGTGTATATACAGTATGAACAATGGCGTGGTCATATTTTTACATTACATATGCAGGGTATGCTATAAAATGGTTTTGCTTTACAGTTGCTCTTGCTACATAATACTTTGGACCCACTAAAAATGATGCACTCCCTATGCAGCTCATATCTAAAATTAAGAGTAATCAACCAAAATAGGCTAAATGTGTATTTAAAGACAATTACCACCTTTAAACTTGCCTGACCTGCAGGAAATTACCAGCTACAGGAAACTATCCCCCTCATTGCAGAGAACTGGCTCAACTGGCTAGTGACCTAAATGTGATTTATTCCATGTTTGATTACTTGATTTTAGTTTTCTCCAGAAAAGATGGAAAACAGAAAGTGAGTTTCTGGAGATCACTGTAAAAAATAAAAATAATTTTTATTTCCTCATCTTAGCCAATGATGTTTGTGAATGCAGAGCTGAGAATAAAATCATAACCTTTTACAGTACCACACTACAGATTACTGAGTATTGTTCATAGAAGGCCATGTTTTAATGTTTCTGTGTCAGTCTCAAAGATGATCAAGATGCAGATTAATCACTAGTAAAGCTAAACCAGGAACCATGTCGTTTCCTTTAATCAATGATCAAAGTGATATAAATATATGTCTACCAGCTTCATCATTCAGGAAGAAATATTCATGCCCCTATTCCAGCCCACTGCACTCCAGCAGTAGTGTAAGTGACCACATGAGATGGCAATCTCTCAATATGCTCAGTTCTGTTCATTCTGTTCTGTGGATTGTGTAATAATGACTAACCCTCTACAGGCACATTAGGTTTTTCATTAAAAAAAAATCTAGCTAGAAGATGCTAGCTTGCCTGGGGCTCAAGAAGGTCAGAGATTCTTAGTTTCTTTTTTTCAGGGATCCCAACCTGAAATAAGTCATTTGAGGGAGGTGCCCTTCTCATTTCAGGCAGGTGGGGGCATTGCAACAACAAGGAAGAGAGCACCCCCCTGAAATGATGGCCTTGCTATCTGCTGTTTTTTTTTTAGTATTCTGACAGCTGCTGCCGTCAGAATTAAAAAAAAAACATCATAGGAATGAATAGCTTGATTGCTATTGGCTATTTTAATTTGCAATAGTCAATAGCAAGCTGGCTATTGCACCCGCCCTCTGCTGCTTCCAATCAGCAGAGAAGATCTGATGGAGAACTTCAGGTCCATCTCTGCTGATTGATAGCAGCAGTGGGCAGGTCCAATAGCCAGTCAATAGCTAAAAAAAACAACAGATAGCAGGGAAAGGTTTACTCTGCTGGATAAAGCAGAGTAAACCTTTCCAGGAGAAAATGTTTCTCTCCTGGGGTGTCCGGGAGCCTCCATCTTATAGCGGGAGACTTCCCAGAACATCCGGGAAAGTTGAGATGTCTGTTTTTTATTTACCAGAATATTTGCCTGCCAACCTGTTGATATGCAAAACATTAAGGAATTAGGAAACCAAGCATTAAGGGATAGGGGGTGGGACTGATAGCTGAACTGTATTTAATGGAATATGGAGTGTAGGTGATGCAAGTAGCATATGTAACATATAACATACAGTAAAGTGCAGTGGTCCGTGGTAACATATTGCCCTGTGTATTGCTGATCGGTAGGAGGAATAATACATTAAGATACAACACATGTTTCCAATTTTGTCAGCTTCTAATATAAAAACAAAACAGGGTTTTTATTACAACATATAAATATATAAATAGTATTTAGGTATGCAAATTAGTCATAGAATTATTGTCAAGCTATACAGAAAAATAGGGGGGGAAAGGGTTAATGGAGAGATAAGTATGACTCATGCATATAAAAATGGTATCAAAATTTATTCAATATAAAATGCAAAATACAGTCTCAGGCCGATTGCTTATAAATCTATATACATAGTAAAAACCATTATCATCGATTATACAAAATCCAAGTACATAGCTGGCATGATAGTCCCGGTAGTCAAAACGTTCCATGATTTAATTGTATATAAAGATATTTCATGATTGTCCCGATATTCCCAACGCGTTTCGCAAAATTAGCTTCTTCAGGGGACAGGTACTCAACATTCATGCATCTGCAGTGTCTAGGGTAGGAACGAATATGAAGAGGAACGAGATGATCAGGTGGCTGGAAACCAGCCAACCCCCCCCATATATTCTGTCCCTTTTTACTCAACCTGGGACCCCGGGGCATCAAGGAGAGAAGCGCCTGGGAAATTCCATGAAGGCATAGCCTGCCCCACTGGGAAGTTTCTACAGAAGACATCAAGGAGTGGTCTTGGTCCAGTGGCGTGGTAATCTTAATCTCTCAACCTTGATGTATACCGAAGAGCGGATAACTGATGTGCCTCAGCTATCGGCTCCACGTGGGATTTCCCCCCTATTTTTCTGTATACAATGTATTTGAGGGGGAGAGACAGTGCAGGGAACCTATGCTGGGGCAATCCACGATTTTTTCTTATTGTCAAGCTACCCAATGTATGCTGCTGCCGCTAAATTTGGCTTTGGCATCTAGGCATTAATAATGCTCTGGGCATGAAATGGTTAAAGTTAGAGCTCCTAATATGAATACTTGTTCCAAGTCAGTAAAATAGGAAGTAGTCAAGCCACTGTATAAGCATGACAGTCAGGCAACAACTATCTTCAGAAGTCAATAATAGCAGCCTCCAATGTAGAAAAGTTTTTTTTTAAGTAAGTTGATTTACGTGACATGTTGTTTGGAGTTTCTCTTGTATTTTTTTCTAATGTATAATAGGAACATTTGTGGAATGCCTGTTTTAGTTTTTTGTGGTTTTTTTTTACATAATCAAGGGCTTCCTCCAACACTGTGTAGGTTTTAGAGCTGCAACAACTATTTGATTAAATCGAATAAAATCGCTAAATATCATTATTTGGGGGTCTGAAGCTGTTTTCTACCCAACAATGTATATTTTATCATGTGTGGGCAAATAGTAAGAAAATGCCCCGGACAGCAAGTGGTTAAAATGACACACCAAAAAAAAAAATCTATTTTTAATTTTAGTTTATTAAACTTGTTTTATTTGTTTGCATTTTAATTGTTTATTGTTTAACTTTTTTTAAAAATGTTTTTGTTTTTTTAATTTTAGTTTAGCTTCATTTTTTTCTTTATTGCTGAGAGCAATATCCAGTCTGCTATTGGATATTTCAAATTGCAATAGCAGGCTGGCTATTGCATCTGCCCACTGTCTGCTGTCAATCAGCAAAGGAGGGGTCTGAAGGGGAAGTTCTCCATCAGGTCCTCTCATGCTGATTGACAGCAGGCATTAGGCGGGTGCAATAGCCAGCCTAACAGCGGGAGGAGAACAGCAGCAACTATTCGATGATGAGAATCGTTACCAACGATTCTCAATGTACTGAAGGCAGAGGCCCTATAGAATAAAAAAAATGCTAGTGACAATTTTTTACATTGCACGGTTTTTGCGCAAATGTTTATCAAACCCGTATTTTTAGGAAAAAATTGATCTGCACTGGAACGCGCGGTACTGAAATGCCCTGCGTTCCAGTGTGATATCAAAAAATGTGTATACCGTTTTATTCTGAAGTAAAATTTATGTTGTGTATTTTATTTTAAATAAATGGGGGTGGGGGGGCATGTCCGCCTGCCGATCGTAATGGCCGCACTGTGAGAGAGCTCCGTTCTCACAAGCCCTGTCAGCGACGTAATCTCCACAACCGACTGAATGTAATATTCAGATGTTTCTAAACCGTCTTAATATGCCATCCTTATCCTCTCAACACATAACTCAGCTGTCTACACCTTTTTCTTGTTCAGAAATTAGGAACGTCATAGCCTCGCTCCCCATGCACAAATCCCCTGGTGGGGATGGATTTCCGAACGAATACTATAAAACATATGCAGACACTCTCACTCCTCATCTTACTAATGTCCTCAATAAGGCAATGGTTATGGGTTATTTTCCTGGTGAAATGTTGCAAAGTGTCATTGTTACAATCCCTAAACCTCACAAAGATCCGTCCCTTCCAGGTAATCATAGGCCCATATCCCTATTGAACTCTGACATAAAACTCTATGCAAAAGCCTTATCACTGCGTCTCCTTGACATTCTCCCTTCCTTGATTCATCCGGACCAGGTAGGCTTTACGAAAGGCAGACAAGCCCCGGATGGCACTAGGTGTATCCTCAATCTTCTCCGACTCATTGAATTATCCAAATTGCCTTCATTACTCTTCGCCTTAGACGCCGAAAAGGCGTTCGACAGAGTTCATTGGGGATACCTTAAGGCAGTGCTCCAAAAATTTGGTTTTCAAGGCACTATCCTTTCAGCAATTTTAGCCCTCTACTCTTCCCCTAGCGTGAGAATTCTTCTCTCAGGCACCCTGTCGGATCCCTTTCCTCTTACTAATGGGACTCGACAGGGATGTCCCCTGTCCCCCATCATCTTTGTACTACTAATGGAACCCCTTGCCCATCATATCCGTTCCGATGAGCATATTACAGGAGTAACCTTCGGCCCTACCACACATAAAATTAGTCTCTATGCAGATGACATTCTCCTTGTACTTGCAAAACCTACTACTTCTTTACCAGCACTCTGTTCGCTACTTTCTGAATTTAGCAATATTTATTTTGATAAATTAAACATTTCAAAATCGCAAATCCTAGACCTGCATATCCCCAGTTCTCTGAAAATACACCTATCAGCAAAATATCCGTTTGTGTGGGGGGCTGACTCGATTCCTTACCTTGGCATCACTCTGCCTAAGACTGCTAAACAATGCTATGACCTCAACTTTAAACCACTCCTCCAACAAATTCCCACTGAATTACAACGCCTTTCTCACTACTACCTTTCAGTGTCTGGCAGGATAGCAGCGCTAAAGATGTTTATTCTTCCTAAAATACTCTACTTTTTTAGAACTATACCTATTATTCCACTTTGCTCTTTCTTTAAATCCCTTCAACAACATTTATCCCGCTTTATATGGCAGGGTCGGAAACCCAGATGTGCGGCACTTATCCTATATAAAAATAGAATGGTGGGTGGTATGGCATTCCCTAACTTAAAATGCTATTATAAAGCAACACTGTTAGATCAACTTCAATATTGGTGCAAACCTACTCCAGATAAGCAATGGGCTAACATGGAACTGTGGCTATTAAAAGCGAAATCTGCGGTGGATCTTCTATTTTCCGCCAGGCTCTCGAAACTTCATTATACTCCACCATATGCTTCAATTCAAGCCACTGTAGCGGCATGGTTATCCTTCTCTCTATCCTCACCAATGTCGCCCTCTTTACAAAACATTCATCCCACACTTAATGTTTTGACTTACTGCATCCCACATATCTCCTTAAATAAATGGATTCACCAAGGTGTTACACACATTAGGGATCTTTATTCTCCCAACGATACCTTAAAACTCCTAGCATTATTATCCTCTCAATACAATATCCCGAAGGTGGAATTTCACCGATATTACCAAATTACAGAAAGCGCAGATACCGGGCACAATACAGATGGACTCAAACATATACAAATTCCTTCCCCCACCTCCAAAGGTATTACTCTGTTTTATAAGGTCTTAGGGAATACTCTTGGCTTCATGAAAGCCACACATATGTTGAAATGGGAATGCGAATTGGGAACGATATTCTCTAAGCAACAATGGTTGAAAGCCATTCAAATTTCATATAATAGCACCCGATGTGCCTCTCATTGGGAAGCGTTTTACAAAATTCACCAAAGATGGTATCATACACCTTATAAATTGTCCAAATTCTCCGCCTCTCAATCACCGAGTTGTTGGAGACTATGCGGTGACATCGGATCTCTAGCCCATGTATTTTGGCATTGTAAATTGTTACGCTCCTTTTGGAACAAAGTATTCCAACGTATTTCCAAATTTACAACCACCCCTATTCCACCATCTATTTCACTAGCATTGCTACATATTGACCTGAACCTACTTCCCCCATGCTCTAGAGTGATCGTTTCCCATATTCTATATGCAGCAAAGTCTTTAATCTCACGGCACTGGCTCTCCACATCTCCTCCTGTACGCATACAAAAACCACACCTTCCATCGATTCTATAGACAATGGAGTAAATGGATTACAAGCTCCTACTACACACGGTGACCATATATTTTTCATAGAATTGCATGATTTATTTATTTATTTCTACCCTTTTTTTCTCTTAGTTTATTTTTATTGTTTGTCTGATACAGGTGTCTCTGAACTCAATGGGTCTTACATAATGTGTCCCAATCTCTACATAGCAGCTATAACTTGGACCCCAATGCATAGTGATACATATGTATGTACCAACTGAATTGTTCTGTATTCTATTATCTTGTATCGAGACTGTTTTGTCTTTCATAAGTTGTTCACTATATAACAAAACATTTTAAATAAAAGAAATATTGTTAAATAAATGACGGTATTAATTTTTAAAATTTTATCTGATTAACCGATTAATCGTAGTTAATAATCGGCTAACTAATCGATTATGAAAATAATCGTTAGCTGCAGCCCTAGTAGGTTTTTATTGTTTTTCTTTCTTGTGGATCAAGAATGAAAACTATACAACCCAATTTTCGCAGCAGGTTAGGTGTCATTTTTAAATCCCTTAAAATGCTTCTATTTTGTAATCAGCTGTTACAACTGTTGAGGAGTGCTGAACATTTTATTTGCCTCTAAATAAAAATGTCTTCATAATTAAATTGTCTTGTCTTGTATTAGGATCTTAATTCAACATTTATCAATAGAAGCAGCATGACAAAATATGATTCGTTGTCTTGTCTATTGAACACAATTATTGCCAACAGCTGGCAGAAGCGTTGTAAGTCCTAGAGCAGAAACGGCTGATTAGCCTCATTTGGCACAGTATTTCACTTTTAATCAAAGTAATGCAAAAACTGAGTTCTTAATGTTCCTTTAATTTACCACTTTTCAGATGATTCTCTGTTTGGGTTTTTTCTGCAACAGAATATTGATTGCAAAACGGCTTTGCTGGTCACCTTGTAGACAAACTTCACTGAATAAAAAGTCAACAGGTAGAATTTCCAGGCTGTGCTGTAGCAATGATGCTAAAACACCACTGCATCTTTTTATTGGATGTATTGTTATAATTATAGAATACTGAAGTGCCAACAATTGTTTGAGAGAACCTCAGGAGGACTATGAATATGCCATTTGAAAATGATGAAAGTGGAGCTTCAGCCACAAACATTCTTTTTACTGTATAACCAGAATACTAAGGATGCACCGAAATTTCAGCTGTCAAAATATATCGGCCAAAAATTGTACTTTTGTCAAAATGCTGAAAGTACAATTTTTTGGCCGCAAATGTGGTGCATCCCTGGTTTCTCTCCTCCTCGCTTGGTGCTGCTGTGTGTCTCAGCGGGGAGGAGAGAAAGTGTTACAGCCAGCCGAGCGCTGCGGGAGGAGAGCGCTGTGAGCGGCCGGCTTCTCTCCTCCCACACCGCTCAGCCTCCTATCACAGTCCGGCAGAGCGATGTGTGGGCGGGGACAACACGCGCTGTCACTGGAGGCTGAGCTCTCCTCCCTTCACCGCTCGCTCAGCCTCATGTGACAGCGTGTCAGAGAGGAGAGTGAGTGCAAACACTCAGAAATCAGTGATCGCTGAGTGTTTGTAAATAATTGAGGACATGGTATGTTTACTATATCCTCAATTATGAATGAATGGGAGTGATCTACATCATCTCCTGTTCATTCATAATTGTGGTTATAGTTAACACACAATGTTCTCAAGTCCCCTCTGACAAAGAGCAGCGCCCCGTGGGGAGGAGAGAAACTGTCAGGAGACCGAGTAGGATGGGGAGGAGAGAGCTGTCACAGGCAGGTCAGGATGGAGAGCAGTGTGGGGGAGGAGTCAGCTGTCACAGGAGGCTGAGTCTGTGGTGCAGGGGAAGAGTCAGCTGTCAGCGGTGTCACAGAAGGCAGAGCCCAGCAACACCCGCTCAGCCTTCTGTGACAGCGAGTCAAGATGGAGAGTGGAGCAAAACAAATGGCAAACGCACTCATCAATTTGTCACCAGCTTTACAGCAAGGTGCACATGGAAGGGCTTTATACAGTACAACAGCAAAAAGTTTCCCAGCACACTCACCAGCCAGCATGCAAAAAAACTTGTCTCACTGCTAAGGTTAAAAACAGAGGTTTAGATACAAGTCTTCTGCAGAAAATGTGAAAGCCCCACAGCCGTGCCAAGGCACCTCTATACACTGAGTGGCCAGATTATTATGACCACCCCATCAGTACTTCGTTGGGCCACGAGATGACTCCCCGAGATGACTTAGTTGGGCTGCCTCGTGACTCCACGAGATGTTGAAAGGTGCACTGTTGCCCTTCTGTTGTCTTGTACCAGTCTTGCCACTCTCCGTTCTGCCCTAACATTGACTAGTCGCTGACGGCCACAATTCACACGTTCAGACCCAGATTTTCGGCTGACAGTCCAGTCTTTAAACACTTTAACAACAGCCGCTCTTGAACATTTAACGAATTCTGCTGTTTTGCTGATACTGGCTCCATGGCTCCGAGCGCCAACAATCATCCCACGTTCAAAGGCTGTTAAATCGCGTTGTTAACCCATATCTTCAGAAAAAAATAACTTCTACTGTCGTGGCAAACAACCTGCTTCCCTATTTATAATGGTCTGGCCCTCTAGCAACTTCAGCGCAAAATTATAGCTAATAATAGCTAATTTGCCTACAAACGTCAGGTGATCATAATAATCTGGCCACTCAGTGTATAGTGTGGTCAATCAGTCAAGCAAAACAAATGGCAAACGCACTCATCAATTTGTCACCAGCTTTACAGTTTTTTTGCATGCTGGCTGGTGAGTGTGCTGGGAAACTTCCATGTGCACCTTCCATGTGCACCTTGCTCTAAAGCTGGTGACAAATTGATGAGTGTGTTTGCCATTTGTTTTGCTTGATTGATTTGGTGCAGTGACGCATAGGGGGTCTCAGCTGCCGTTCTGATTTGCGGGAGTCCCTTGTGCGTACCTGTGCCTTTAAGGAGGTTGGGCTTCCTCCTGGCAAACCTGCACCCAGTTTTATCTTTTGCCACATGCGCTCCAAGATGGAGATTCTCATAGTTTAGAGTTAGGACCGCACTTTATAGAGGTGCCTTGGCGAGGCGGTGCAGCTTTCACATTTTCTGCAGAAGACGTGTATCTAAACCTCTGTTTTTAACCTTAGCGGTGAGACAAGTTTTTTTGCATGCTGGCTGGTGAGTGCGCTGGGAAACTTTTTGCTGTTTTAAGATCAAGAGTGGAGCACAGGTGCTCAGCAACCAGCTTATCACTGAGTGCTTGTAAATAATAACTCACTGTCCTCAATCTCTTTTTCTATTTTAAAAGGGAAATACCAGGGGTCTGTTTAGAATGGAATTGAATTCCATTTCAGTGCACCTCTACAGAATACAAGACGTTCTGTGAATGGACAATAAAAAAGAGCAGTTGCTAAGTGAAATGATTGCTTTTTTGTATGAGAACTGCAGCTCTCATAGCTGAAACCCCGTAAGTGCAAAATTTAAAGAACACTAATTATATACATTAAAGAGGTTTCACTCAAAAACAGAAAAGGAAAACTTGTCTAAGACAGCCAGGTGTCAGACACCCTCTGCCTCCCAATTTCAGAAACCCATTGTAAAAAGCAGTCAGGTGTCAGAGGCCAGATGCACTACAACGAAGAAAGCCCAGCAGCTTTGACAAGTAGAGACCTCAAAGCTGGGCAGCAGTGCTGTTGAACCAATTGATCAGTCAGGGTTCCAAGCAGACAGTTCATTGCCAATCACCGAGAAGGAGGGGGGCAGGCCTAGAGGTTTTTCTCTTTATCTCTAAAAGTACAAAACACCTATGCATACAGTAGATTCTTTTAATTTACATGTCAATACAACATTCTATTGATGGAAATAGTATTCCTTTGCTATCCTGAATGAACAAATTCAATGTGTCCAAAAATATTTATGTTCAAAAATAGTATATCTAATCTGCATCCTATACACTTAACAGAACTATGATTCAGTTTATGGCCAGGCGCAGCAGTGCATGCTTTCTGCTTAGTAGTACCTTTTTTAACAGGATGAGAGTTTGTGCCACAATGGATCAGAAAATATTTCTCTTTGGTATTTTCTCTCTACTAAAAGTAGATTTATTTATTCAGGAGAGTTTGCATAGCAAGAAAATAAATGATAAAATACCAAATGTCTACAAGCTCCCCTAGATTTGCCTAGAATGGTACAAAGTGATAAATCACTCTTTTTCTATTAAAAAAATGGTTTGTATACCAAAAGGTCAGTTCACCAAAAGCATAATGCGTGTGTTATTTTCTACTTTACAGAGTAATTAGTTCAAATCAGATGAATTTAAGGTGCGTTCATTCATTTATTGATTGCTTCGTTATTTTGAAAAGTCAATTCACAAAGATTATGGCATGGTTTATTGCTCCTTAAAATACCACTAGCTTGAGGCTGATGATAATTATGAGTTCCAATGTGTCTACTGAGGAATACAAGACAAAAAAGCCAGGTAATAGTCATAAAATAATGATGCATAAAATTAAATAACTTATGAGAAAGTGGTTAAAAATCTATTCCATACAAAAATAATAATACAGTTAGTAATGTTTATACTTTTGAACTGATCATTTTGAAAAGAAAATTATCTTGAGATAAAATACAGAAACTGTTAACATGAACTGACTCTATATAAACACTACTGCCCAGCCGAATAATTATTTCATTCATAAAACAACAAAAAAATTTGCAAAGTAAAACCTTTATACTTTGATGGAGTATATTTTTTAAGCATTACCTTGTCTAAAATTCCCAGTTAGTGTGTTTTCTTGGGTGACCACTGGTTAAAGACTGTGCATCACACAAACAATTGCACGAGGCTAGCTGATAATTACAAAGTCTACAAGAACTGAGGCACTATGCTCAAGCACAGTAGGGATTCTATTTTTATCTACCCTACCTTATATTTTCACCATAGTTGTTAAATTGGGATGTTTACAGATTTGCAAAGATGACCCATTTAAGCCATGAAACATTTTTCTCCTTAAATGTCTAACCACATATATTCCAGCAGCAATGATTAGTTAATGGAGTAGTACGGATAAAATTTAGTGACATAGATTTGGCCTTTAGAAAAGTGCATTTAACATTAGAAAAATAGATATATAGTATAGATAGATACACTAGTATGAATTAGGGATGTTCAGATACCAGTTCAGATAACAGTACTTGGCATTTTCACGAGAACTACCAGGGTTGCAGCGGTTGCAGCTGTGACCGGGCTCTGGTGCTCCACCACTGTCCTGAAATCAATAATCTGTATTGTTTTAGAAAAACTGTCACATGATAATAAACAAAAATGTATCAGTACTTGTATCTGTCAGTACTTGTATCTGTCAGTACTTGTATCAGTACTTGTACTTGAAAAAATGCTATCGGTGCATCCCTAATATATATTTATTTTAAAAAATCATAGATTAAAACAGGGATGCACAAATCCCAGGAGCTCCATATGCTCCCTAAAAATTACAGCTGCCTCCTAACTTTTTGGATTTTTCTCTAGTCTAGTCTTGGAACTGAAAAAGTATCTGCACTTGTACTTGTACTGAGTAGGTTATTTGGTATCTGAACATCTGAAAATTGTAAAGAAGAAAATGAGCACAAGAATACGTTAAATGGTTCTTAAACCCTCCATTTTTTATGGTTCTTAAACCCTCCATTTTTTTTGCATATATCTACTGCTAGCTTATACCTTATACCTCTGAACTGCAGCAAAGATTGCTAATGTTATAACAGCGCCACTCTCTACATTATTGTATCATGTATGCTCAGCTTCTGTGAGGTCCCTCACCACTTCTTCCTCCATCAGGCCTAGCACTATAATCAGCAGCAGTGTTGGTAAAATAGAGGAGCAATGACGCATAAACAAATTTAGCATTATTTACTAAAAACTGTAACATTTTTCTGTACATCAAAAATCAGGGAACCTTTCCCCTGCATTCAAAATTCAAATACATTTTGGCTTCCAGCTGTAAGAATTTAAATTGCAAATAATGCTGCACCTCAGCTATGTTTTTTTTCTTTAAAGAATTCTTTGTGTTTCTCATAGGTCCTCAGTATTTCACTTTTTTTAATAAGCGTTGACAAACATGTGATGAACAATTATTGTTAGTAAGGAACACAGCCTAGCTAGAAGGGTAAATAAGTACAGTCAGTATAGTGGTTGGGTACCCTGGCCATACTCTCAAGGATTTGATCAGACCCGGCACACAACCCCACCCAAATATTTGATCACTAAACAAGTACTTTCAGTAATCCAGATGTTAGTTAAAATGCCCATACGCCTTACGATTACGATAATCGCACAGTTGATGGGAAGTGCACAACTGCAATTACTGTACAACCGTTCGACTTTTGTCTTTCAAACAGGTTAGAACATTTTTATCGTATGAAATTCGATGGATTAGTGGCGGTTTCGTACGAAAAAAAATCGCAACAAGAGCACTGCTCATGCGCAAACAAAAATCTGTTCTGTCAATCGAAGAAATTCGGCAAGGTAATATTGCTAAAGAATGTTAATTGAAACCCACAATGGTCTGTGCATGATGGGACAGTTGTACGAAAATCGAACGACAGTTCGATAATTGCGTAATCATGCGATAATCGTAAGTTATATATGGGCACCTTTAGTATCAGAGAAAAAAGTACAATCACGCCAATCAATGGCAAGGCTAATGTTAGTTATTCACAAGCCATACACTGATCATACAATCAACAGCACCATGCAATATTAAATGTCAATGTACTGCTGCCTTAAGCTGAACAAACAAACCTCTTACCTTATCTGCAAAAAGGCTTAACTGCTTGCCGTCTGCCCGTTGTAAAAAACTGAACGGACGGCAAGCTCCCATTGGCGGGTCGCCGTAAATAAACGTTTTTTTTCCCCTGCTTGTGCTCGCCCCCTGGCACACGCGCACTGGCAGAAAAAAAGCGCCAAATGCAAACAGCCGTTACCGGCTGTTACACATACAAGCGATCGGCGGCTCTATAGCCGTCCGATTGCTTGTACGTGCTGCCCTGCAGTGCCTCCATCCCCCCCTCCTGCACCCTCACCTTCAAACCCGGGCTCCGCTGCCCCCTCTGTGGCCTGGGGCCAGCTTGGGTGGGTGTCAGGAGGAATATGGGAGGGAGATCAGCATCTTCCTCATTGCTGATCTCCCTCCGAGGTCTGAATGCGGTGATGTGTATTACATTACGTCCACATTCAGCTGTCATTTATCTGGCTGCTATAGCCAGTGTCAGGGGGGTACGGCTGGGCCGTGAGTGGAACCCCTTGGCAGGGGCGGCAAGCCAAAGTCCGAGGTTGTGGTACACATGGAAAATGGTGAGAGAGGGGCAGAGGGTGTGTGCTGGGAACCTCCCCCAGCAAGGATCACACCTGATACCAGTAACAGGTGCACTAAGTGCATGTCCCCGTGCCTGCGCACGCAGCCTGTCCACCGCGCACTTGTCGCGAATGCGTACCCACAATCCTGATACCAGGGGTCCTGCCAGGAAGGGGAACCCGTGCCCCCCGCCGCACATGGCCACCCCGAGGAGAGGTAAGCCCCCTAGTACCCTGACAGCCAGAGAAGAAGCTGGTGAAACAGATCTCTGCTTCATCAGCTTCTTTGGGGGTCCCTAGGTGACATTAAGGGTCTTAGAAACCCCTAATGTCTCCATGAAGAGGACATGTTAGTGTGCCTGTGCTATCACATAGGGTGATTGTTAGCCCCCTATGTGATAGCAACAACATTAAGTGTAAAAAAATTAATAAAATAAAAGTCACATAAAAAATGTAAAAAAAACCAAAATGTTTAAGTCCCCCACGTTTACGCACATATAAACATAAATACGCGTCAGGTGCGCCATCGTGCAAAAATGACAATTGTGCTACACATGTTACACGTCTGAGTGCAATAATTTTAGAGCCATCAATCACTGATAACACTAAACTTATGAGCCGCTGGTTAAGAAAAGTACAGTCATTTTCCAATAAGTGGGTAGGTATTTTGCAAGGTTTAAAACTTAACCACAGGGTATTTGTATAGTTAGCTCTTTGTATGTGTGTTTTCTAAATAACTTTTTTATTTCTCTATATGTTTTGTTACTTTTGCAACTTTTGGTAGCTAAGCACCTCTGATATAAGAAATGCATCTCCCTTCAACAAGTGTGATTTGTGTTTGCGTTCGTTTTCGTGGAAATTAGTGCAATAACCTCAAAGCAGATATAAAAATACCAATGAATGCAGTTATGTAATTATAAAAAATGTGCAAAGCAAATTGTGAAAGTGTTTGACTTTTTCTTAATCTGGAGAGATGAGAAAAGAATGCGCCAGAAAAAGTAGGTGCAAGACAGCAGAGGCGCCCTAGAGGAAGAGATGAAATGATCGTGTTTCTTCAATTTGGACTTTTATTCCATGAAACAAACACATAACTAACACAGTCCCAACGCGTTTTGTGGCTCTAAGATGGCCGCTTCATCAGGAGGGTGTGATGAGCCACTTGAAGCAGAATGGTTGGGTTTCCCGGTGTCCTAGAGCCATGAAACACGTTGAGACTGTGATTGTTATGTGTGTGTTTCATGGAATAAAAGTCTAAATTTAAGAAACACAATCATTTCATTTCTTCCATCTGGGCTCCTCTGCTGTCTTGCACCTATGTTTTTTGGGGCATTCTTGTCTCATCTCTCCAGTACACATCAGGTCCCCCTAGCTGTCGAGCTGTGGATCATGTGAACTCCACCCCAAGGAGCATTGAGAGCAACCATCCTGCGTGGGAACCAAAATATTCCCTGAACGCCTTTTTGCACCTTAGGTTGCCCGATATCCCGAAGGGGATTTCTCGCAACCTATCTATGTGAGTATCACACTCTTTCTTCGACATTTATTTAACTTATCTATAGCTTTGTACTATAAAACACTACACTCAGTCGGATCTCTCCTGGGACTTTTTGTCCTCAATGTTGTTGCTTCTGTTTGGAGTTGTCTCTCTTTCAAGCTTTTTCTTAATCTGAGTGCCAATGAAGCCCAGCAAGCTGTCATAGAACAGGTACTGTGAGAACCACTGCACATGCATATGTGAGACGTTTTTGTGCTAATATTGCTTATAATTGCTCACATCTAAACATGGTGCTGAAAGGCCTATTTAAACTTGCATCCTGCATGCACCCAGTGCTGAGAGTTCTTTAGCTAGTGTCCAGTGTTGATTCCTGATTGCTCTGTATCTGACCCGACTATCCTTTGACTCTGCTGCTCTCCGCCTGCCCCTGACCTCGGCCTGTTCCACTACTCTGCCTCTTGTCTGCTGATTCGGTACTGCTTATCCTGCATGGCTTGACCTTGGCTTCACCTGACCCAGCTTCTGCCTTCTAATTCTGTACTGCACAGCTCGCCAGTTACTGACCCGGCTTGGCTCTGACTCTGATTATTAACTCAGCTGATATCCTGCATGCTTCTGGCTGACTACCTGCCTGGTGCTTCACTAAGGTTCCTTCAGCATCTCTACCCAGTGGCACCCGAGCCTCACATAGTCCGTTCACCTCTGTTTCACTCTCAGGGGTGCTCAGACCAGAGCTGCAAGGGAAGGTCCTTCTCGTCATCTCAGACTCACATCAGGTATGTGACAATGAGTTACCATAAAATACTGTGTTAAATCCTAGGTGATAGCATAATAGTTCATACATTTCATTAATGTTTATAATTTTTACCATTGCGTTGGGGCCCCTAGCACTGAAAGGGTTAAACACTCGTTAAGTCTTCAGACTCCGGCAGCCTCCAGCACTCTCTTCTCTATGATGCATTGGGTTGTGGAGGGGCCCTCTCTTTCCTCACATAGAATGCAGGGCTATTGGTCCTGCATTATACTTGATCATGTGAGCAAATGACTGCTGGCCAGAGCATCTTAAAGAGGCTTTGGGGACAGATATTACAGATAGAAAATGCTTGCCAAAGTGAGAAATAAGGTATTATAAATAAAATATTACACCTTATTCCTGTAACTCTAGTCTTAATGAGCATGTAATCCTTGCAACGCAGGGGGAGGGGCCCACTACAAGGATAGTTTTTTATATGTTCCCACAATTTATCTTTAAAGCTGTGACTAGAGTCATTTTTATACTAAAGCATAGAAATAAAGAACCGCTCCTCCACGGCTTTAGCAGGGGAAAGACAACACGGTGCTCACTGACAGGAGTGTGTCCTCACTCCATACAAACAGGTATATAGAAAACGAAAAATCCAGCCACACACCATTCCACACTGAATCTGTTTATTGAAGGTTCTTACTGCTCAAGGTCTGCCCCCTCTAGAGTGTCACTGATGAACTTTCAATAAACTGATTCAGTGTGGAATGGAGTGCGGCCGGATTCATTTTTAGTTATTTCTGTTAGACGGTATACAGTTGGATGGTGCAAACATGTCTCCTGTGTCCTGCCTGTCTGAAGGAAGGTGCCAAGCACAGAAACACCACAACGCAACATTATATATTAGCAGAAACTAAGGATATTTGCACCTTTACATTCTACCTAAGTAGGCATATGATTCTACATACAATACCCTCAACGTAGCAGCAAAAGTTTGCATCAGATCTTTATATACTTCACGATTGTCAACCAGGATCCTTCCAAATATTGTTAAGTGTTGCTTCAGCATTGAGCAATGGTGGATTAATCTCCCCTTAGCAGAACCAGTGGTATGAACCATTTAGAGCCTGACTTGATTCTCAGATAAGTTGCAACTGGCATCAATGATATTTCAGCTGTCTGTAAAGGAGATATTCATTAAACTGATCATTAATGTAACTACAGGTAACGAGGTACTACATTGACTTCAAACAAAATGGACATTCTTTCCATTGACCACCAGTGCAACAGAGCATCCTTTCTAGTGACCATTAGTGTAAGGGGGCCCTTTTTTACTGGTATAAGGTGGTCCTTTTTCCACTGACCAGCAATCTAAGGGGAGCCTCTCTTACAGATCACTAATGTAAGGGTGCCTTTCTTCACTGACCACCAATGTAAATTGTCTCTTTAGCACTGTAAAGGGATACATTCCTGTTAATCACCAATGTAAGGGCCATTTCTTCCCCACTACCAATCTAAGGTGGCATTACACTTCCTGCCAATGTAATACGGCACTTTAATGGCCACCAATGTAAGGGGACCCTAATTTGATTTTCTTTTTTTTTTTAGGCCAAGATTATTATTTGTTTTAATTCAGGATTATTACTCAAAACTATTTTGTACTGTCATATTGAGCAGGGGGGAGGTGGTTGGAAAATTATCCACTTTATGTGTCAAATATGGAAGGTACACCACATTATTTGTATTTATTTCCTAATCTATCTATAATGCAGAAATCACACTAATATACTGTGAGCCAAAGACATAACAAGGATTCCCTGAAACCTAAAAATGTTTCTCCATAATAAAAATCTTCAGAAGGCTGTTCTAGAGAAAGCAAACTATATTCTGATTGTCAATTGCTATAGGGAATTTTATAAAGAAACTTTAAAAGCACACTGCCATCTATTATCACTATACCAATATTTTTGTAGATATGGAATTCCATAAGAGTTTGTATTAGACAATGGGCCTCACTTTGCTTCAATAGCGTTTGAAAAATGTATCTAAGCCTGTAATTTTCTGCATACAACTTCAAACCATCCATAGTCAAATGGACAGATTGCAAAAACAATTTAAACTGTCATATATTTCCTCTCACAGGCAAAGCAATATGGCTGAGTTCCAAACATTACTTTGCTGGTATACAGGAATATCTGTTGCAAGAACAGGATCACCAATTCAGCGGGTCATGGGCCAGTGATTGCACTCGACTCTGCCTATTACTAAAACAACTAGCTGTAACAAGTTATTCCACCCATGCTTACCAAATATAAATAGCTGATTAAAAAACAGGAGCCAGCTGAACACTACAATTAAATCTATCTATAACGTCTAGAGATATGGTAGAGCATAACATGAAAATCGGGAAGACTTTCTTAGAGGATCCAAAAACAGAGACAAAAAAGGTGTATTATCCAAGCAGTCATATGGGCAAAAAAGAGACAAAAATGGTAAAGGATGGGTAAGAGAGTTAGAAAATGAGGAAGGCAAAACAAAACCAAGAGAGGCTTTCTTTGATATGAATAATTTGCATAGAAACTTAGATTGCAAAAACATAGTGTACCAGATAGCGAAGTTACACAATCATCAAGGGCGGGTGAGAACAGGGGTAGCAAAGAATGCTTTACACCAGTGGGTAGTGGTTCCACATTGGAGGTGTGTGCTTTAATAAAGTTAGAATATTTGTCATATGAAAGTAACCATGAGGATTGGGATAACATACCTAATCAAGTGGAAATGAAAGTCAAACAACAGTCATATTTATCAGTTATATTTATCAGGGGTGTGGAAATTTTGTTAAAAACTACTTGCCTAAGGACTAAAGTGGGGGCCCAATCTACTTGTCCCTCATGACAATCTACTTGTTCTGATATAAAAAATAATTTTAACCAAAACCATGCTAAGAAGCGCTTCTCATTGGTTGACTCGCTGGTCAGGTGACCGCACTGACCAATGAGTGCTCAGGATTTGTGAGTGAAGTTAAAAATCTATGGTGCAAGGTTGCACTGGATGGCAGTATGGGGTACAGATAGTACACCCGTAGCCGCAGAGGAGAAGGAGTGTTCGCCAAAAGGTAAGTACAGCAGTGATGGAGGGGCCAAATTTAATCGGGTAATTCCATTTTCCCAAATTACTTGGGAAAATGAACTTGCCCTTTAATGCGCATTGTGCATGTTAGAGAGCGATGCTGACTGGCTACCACAATATGGTACACAGTGGAATGGGGCAGCACTCACACAATGCCCTACATGTGTGTTTATTTGCACGCAGATGGTGGGGTTTTTATTTACCTTCTATTTATTTTATTTTTTTTATTTTTTTATTATTTTTACTAGGGATGCACCGATATATCGTCCGCCGAAACATATCGGCCGAAAATTGCACTTTTGGCTGAATGCCGAAAGTGCCATTTTTGTGCCGAAAAAGCGGTGCATTCCTGCTTTATTTTCTCTCCGCTGGGCGCTGCTGTGTGTCCCAGCGGGGAGGAGAGGAAGTGTGACAGCCGGCCGAGCGCAGTGAGCGGCCGGCGTCTCTCCTCAAACAACGCTCAGCCTCCTATCACAGTCTGGCAGAGCGATGTGTGGGCGGAGACAGCACGCGCTGTCACAGGAGGCTGAGCTCTTTTCCCTGCACCGCTCGCTCAGCCTCCTGTGACAGCGTGTCAGAGAGGAGAGTGAGTGCAAACCCTCAGCAATCAGTGATCGCTGATTGTTTGTAAATAATTGAGGACATGGTATGTTTACCATATCCTCAATTATGAATGAATGGGAGTGATCTACATTACCTCCTGTTCATTCATAATTGTGATTATAGTAAACACACAATGTTCTCAAGTTATGAATGAACAGGAACACTCATAGTGGATTCCTGTTCATTGATACCAGGAGATACAAAAATAGAGATGGAGGACTTTGTGTCCTCAATCTCTTTTTCTATTTTAAAACGGAAATATCAGGGGTCTATTTAGACCCCTAATATTTCCCCAAAGCCCGTAAAAGTAAAGTAAAAAATAAAAATATTTAATAAAAAATGAATTAATAAATAAAAATAAATAGAAAAAAATTAAAAAGTTTATAAAAAATTAAAAATAAAAAACATTTTCGGTTTCGGTCTGACAATTTGTTTTATTTTGGTTTCGTTTCGGTTTGAAATTTCCATTTCGGTGCGCCTATCATTTTTACCTTTGTATCAGTTTTTTAATTTTAATTTTATTATTTTGAATTCTTTATTATTATTTTTTTTTTACTTATCACACAGGGGATAACAAGCTGGTTTTCTCTGCTATACATCAACCCCTGCTTGCCCAAAGCAGGGCTAAATGTAGAAAAAAAACTATCCACCCAGCATCCGATACTGCATGTCCCGAGCTTCAGGCGATAGGAATTCCACACCCCTGTTTTATTCTGTAGAGAAACAGGGTAAAGCACTGGATATCTTCCAGAAATTAATAGATCAAGATCTTATTACACTAACAAAAGAAATGAAGAAAATTATTTTTTTAAATGCAACAACTTGAATAAAAGCTTTGAAAAAAATTTGAATTGCATAAAGAGTTGACCGTAAAAATGGCAAACAAACAAGGAGTGTACTTTTAAATACTAGTAATAATTAAAATGAGGCCTCGAGAGAGCAGCTCAAGAATTAGAGAGTTTGGTGTCTTGGGCAGTCTAAGTTGGCATTCTAGAGGAATGCTAGAATGGAAAGTTAATTCCAGTGTTCCCTATCATCCCCATATTCCACCACTTGTCCAAAGTTCATAAGGGGGGGTGGTTCAGGGAGTCATGGGTAGACCTATTGTGGTCAGTATTGGATCCATGAATAAAGTTATTTGTTGGGCAAGTATCTATAGCCCCTTGTAACCAGACTGCCTTCGTACCTGAAGGATATAAAGCATGTGATTCAGTAATTAAAAGAATATGGGTGGCATTCTTTTATATACATTTAGGATAGAGACATTCAGTCACAATAATAGTGTAAGCCAGTTATAGGTAGAACTCGTAAAATAACAAGTAAATTTAAATATAGGAAATAACATCTTGAACTGTAGGATATGAGATGAGAACATAACCTGGCAGCCAATATGAGAATATTATACACTAGTATGTCGTCATCTTGTTTTAAACTATAAAATGAACAGTAAAGTATATAAAAAAGAGATATTGGGAGGAGCATGGGGAGCATAAAAGAAAGAGGAAGAGAAGGGATTGGAGTAGGAGGTGGGGATGCATTACTAGTTATTTTTTGGGCCTCTTTAGCAGACGTTAAAGGAAAAGACTAATAGCTGTTTTATGTTTTGCCTATAGCAGTTTAAACTGCAACTTGTATGGATTGAGCAAACTCCATGTCACAATGTGTGTTCTAATTCTGTGGCCTTGGGGGGGACAGGTGGTAGTGCCTATAAAACACAAACTTTAGGTCCCGTATTAGAACTAGACTTGTGCGCCGTCAAAAAATTTGTTCCATTTCGGAATATCCGTTATTTCGTATTTCGTAATTCGTGTCCGAAACTCAATTCGGATTCGTACGAAATACGAATTTTCGTTAGTTTCGGCACATTTTCGTAACTGTACGAACATTCGTTATGATGACGTTAAAAAACAAAAATACCTTTGTTAATATTGAAGTCGATGTGGTAGTTGTTTATTCCATCAACGAAATTTCGTATTTCCTGCCTGTGTATTGTAATGCAACCCTCAGCAGCAGCGGATCCGTATTTCGGATTAAAAAAAAATCTTGTCATGTTGTTCAACCTCATTTACAGGGGTAATATTAGTTCCTGTTTCAAAGAAATTTGGATCCGAAATTCATTAACGGAATTTCGTATTTCAGATATATTTCGGAAACTGCAATTCGGATTTCGGATGCTTCAGAATTTACGAAATTCAGGAAAATTCACACACGTCTAATTAGAACCCAACATACCAGGACATCATATGAGGATGAGGATAGAATAGTGTACTTCATAGCATGAAATGTTAAAAGAATGGGCATTGAAAACACCAAAGAGTTTGGACTAAGGACAGAAAAGATCATTATATAAATGATAGAGTGTAAGAAAAGAAGAAAAGAGACACAAAAAACAACATAAACACAAACATAAAGTGGACCTCCTCCAGCAGCAGGAAAGGCCAGTCAAACATATCGTCTCTGCCTGATAACACTATGAGGCAGACACTAGGGTCTGAGAAGACATGGTGGTGTATTCAGATGAATAAACAAATTCAGTCCAATAAAACCATCCCCTTCCTAGATGCAATCATATCCTCCATGCACCAAATCTCATTTACCTTGGACAGCCACATAGCTATAGTGGGGTAGTGGGATTATTTCCATAATGCATACAGCTTTTCGTGGCATTAAGCACATGCAGGAGAATTAATTTCAAATATGTAGATTTGGGTATAGAATTATTATGTAACAATAAAAAAGCCGGATCCTCCGGAACCGGATGACCAGTTAACTTTTTGAACAAACTACTTACTTTGATCCAGAACGGTCTGATCATCATGGATACCTTGGGGGTGATTTACTAACCTAAACACACACACACACCAGGTGTGTGTGATTTTCACACAGCAAAACGTATTTATCAACCAAAAAGTCTCTAAAAGCATATTTCCACTAATGCCATATATGGAAAAATCATGCACATGATGCATATATAATGCTGCTTCACAGTTTAGACAAAAATGGTTAGCTCATGCATTTACATTCCTGCATTCATCAACGCAAGCAACATAACATAGAGCTAATTTACACCACATCACCTTGCAATTCATGCTTGGCTTTGCACAACACACCTGCTGGGTGTGTACACACTACAAAGGTGTTTCGATTCCTCCCATAGATCATGCTGGGAGGGAACACACTACAGAGGTGTATACACGTTCGTGGTGTGTTTATAAGGTTAGTAAATCAACCCCATGGTGTCTGTGTGTACGTTTGCAGTTTTGTCTAAACTGTGAAGCAGCATTATATATGCATCATGTGCATGATTTTTCCATATATGGCATTAGTGGAAATATGCTTTTAGAGACTTTT
>NW_017306336.1:1448906-1511063 GCF_000935625.1 Nanorana parkeri
GTGTGATTTTCACACAGCAAAACGTATTTATCAACCAAAAAGTCTCTAAAAGCATATTTCCACTAATGCCATATATGGAAAAATCATGCACATGATGCATATATAATGCTGCTTCACAGTTTAGACAAAAATGGTTAGCTCATGCATTTACATTCCTGCATTCATCAACGCAAGCAACATAACATAGAGCTAATTTACACCACATCACCTTGCAATTCATGCTTGGCTTTGCACAACACACCTGCTGGGTGTGTACACACTACAAAGGTGTTTCGATTCCTCCCATAGATCATGCTGGGAGGGAACACACTACAGAGGTGTATACACGTTCGTGGTGTGTTTATAAGGTTAGTAAATCAACCCCATGGTGTCTGTGTGTACGTTTGCAGTTTTGTCTAAACTGTGAAGCAGCATTATATATGCATCATGTGCATGATTTTTCCATATATGGCATTAGTGGAAATATGCTTTTAGAGACTTTTTGGTTGATAAATACGTTTTGCTGTGTGAAAATCACACGCGCCTAGTGCGTGCGTGTGTTTAGGTTAGTAAATCACCCCCCATGTATCCATTCCAAAGACAAGGCAGTCTGCTGCAAAAAAAGAAGTTCTGCCCAGCATGAGAACAGATACAGATTTAAAAGGAAGAGCAGCAAAGAGAAGGGAAACAACCATGGATTACAGTAAGGCATACATTACAGTATTGTTTTATGCTAAAAAATCTGAGGGTTTAATGTCACTTTAATGCATCTTATTTGTTATAACACTTGGATGTTAGTCATGCTTATGTCTTCTGTATCACTGAACATCTATAAACAGTATGTTACTATCTGCACAATCACATTGAAGTTTCACCAAAAAATACTGTATATTACTAAAGCCCTTACTTAGCTAGAATAACATAGATGCAACAGCATCCACGTGTATATTTTGGCCTTGTACACATTGGTGCTGGATACTGACACTCCTCCAACACACATGTAATGTAACCTCACCTTAGCTCCTCTGTTATGTTTACATTGATAATCCCAGGGGATTAATATAAGTGAGGGTAAAAAATACTTCAGTAAGAGACTTTCTGTACTGAGCCATTCAAATCAATTAACTTTGCATAAACAAAGCCAAGGGGAGCACTAAACATGTGTGAGGAATGCATACTTATAAATCTATTTTGTCAGTTACAGTTAAAAAGGTGTTGATACTTCTGATCTGTGCACTTTCAGATGCATTACTGTACAACATAATTATCTGGTGCAAATCTGAAATACTCTTTGCCCATTTTTATAAAAAAAAACAACATTCCCTCCTTATTGTTAATAGATCAAAATGCATTTTTCACATACCATTACAAAACAGATAAAGCAAACATATCTACAAAGGAAAAACAAAAAAAAACAACAGTAAGAAAAGTAGCATTTAAAGTAGGATTTATATTATGTAAGAAAAATATGAAAACATTTAGTATCATCTATAAAATCGTAATACTTTAAAAACACAACACAAAGGTAAACTATAAGTCCGTTTTAATTTGTTTGTAAACTGCTGTTTTATATCTGTTTTTAATATATTTATGTAATCTATGTTCTATAAATAAACCTGTACTAATCAACAAAGGATTCCCAATGAGCCATTGGTTAGTTAAAGAAACAAAACAACAAATGAAGCTTGCTTTGCAGCTCATTTTGTCTCATTAAAACCTAATACTCAGCTGTTAAGGAAAGGCTCACTGCTACAATGACGTATTCAAGTTCTGTTAACAATTGGCTTCTTCCAGTACATTTAAATGCTGAAATAGCTGTATATGTGTAAAAAGGAGACTAATGCATAATCTACTGGTTACTAAGAGTAGTATGGGCGCTGCTGGAGGAGAGCTCAGCCTCCTTTGACAACAACAATGATAGTGCTCTCCTCCCCGCTCCTCCTCAGTTTCTCTCCTCCTAGCTGGACGCTACTCTGTGTCAGTGGGGACATAGAGCAGCGCACAGCAAGGGGGGAGGGGGACAAGAATGCATAGTAATTTCAGCCGAAAGTTGTTACTTCCGGCATTTTACCCAAAGTGCCATTTATGGCTGATATGTTTCAGCGGCCGAAATTTCGGTACATCCCTAGTTGTTACCCCTACTCATTCATCAAAGCATACAGAGAAAGCATAAAAACACAACACTGTGAAAAATGCTTTTAATTGAACAAAAACAAGGCAGGTTTTGACAAGTCTTTTATTCCCCCCTCTCCCCCCAAAAAAAAACCCATCTATGGTAAACCACGTCGTTTGCGATGTAATCCAGCGTCAATCATGATGAACGAATGGGCCGAATGAGTCGGAATGTCAGGATTTGCTCCGCCCATTTGTTTTCATTTGAGAACAGTGAGCTGCCATGGCATGAAAACAAATGAGCAGAGCAAGTCATGACAGATCCCCCCTGCAAAAGCACGTCCCCCCTTCCTGTCCTGCCAGGCCAGTGCTCGGATTAAGGGTCTGGTATGGAATTTTAGGGGGGATGCCATGGGGTTTTTTTCAGTTGTTGGGGTCCCCCTTCAAATTCCTACCAGAACTAAAGGGTCTGGTAGGAATTTGTAGGAGAAACCGACACTTTTTTTTTACATTGGGGGTCCCCCCTAACATTTCTACCAGACCTAAAGGGTCCTGTATGATTTGGGAGGGGGACCTCACGCTTTTTGTTTTTAATCTATCTATTTTTAATCTATCTTTTACAAACTTGCAGGGGATTCCCATTGGTGGACCGTTCTGCCCACTACGGCTGTTTGTTCTCTGTCCCGAGTCCAAGCATGTGCGTCCAGCTCGGCTGCCTACGGTTGTTTACTTCGGCTGCCTTCAGCTGCTGTATGCGCTATTGAGAATTGCACATTCAGCAGCCCTTTGGTTCGGCAGAACCAAAGGATTCCTGCAGCCGAAGCAACCCGAAGGATTAGCCGAACGTGCTAAATCCTTTGGCTCTTTAGTGAATAATTAAGCCCTTAGTGATTGCAGCACTATCTGAAAAAAAATCTTCATATTGATGGAAAGTAAGACATGGCTTTTACAAAAGTGATTTTAGATTTCTGAGCAGAGTTCCGCTTAAGAATTATTAAATACATTTTTAAAAACGATTTAAATCATTATTTATTAACTTAATCTTGTTTCTTATTCTACAAAGGTCCTATTTAAGACATCAAATGATTGGACATTGAACAGATGAGAATTAACAGCTGTAATACTGTTCACAATATTTCAACCTTTTAAAGCATGTAATCAGAAAAAAAATCATCACAGCCAGGTTTTAAATGATCTGACCAGGACAATTGTAAAACCCATCTGGCGAGGCAGTGTCCTGCTACTACCATTTAATAAAAAGTGAAAGGCAGTTAAAAAGCAGCTGAGAAGAAGCAGAACAGAGCAGAGTCAAAGGCATGAAACTATAATACACAGACTGGAAAGATATGGAACGTTTGAATATAAAAAGCTATGCAAGAGATGGGACTTGCAGTATAGTAGGAATGTTGTAAATAATTATTTAAGTGTCAGAATATTGATCTGTCTAGGACAGTAAAGTATGCATAAAACATATGTGTGTTTCACTCTGACTAGCTCCTTATGGTCAAAAGTTAAAATGTGACAGAGGAAGAAAGCTAAAATGCCATGCACATGATCTGCAAATTATATATGCATTAAAATGTCAAATGTTAGAAATGCTTTACATTGGCTTAGATTTGACTTATGCTTTTCTGTTTATTGCAATATGTTATACTTGCTATTATTATCATTGCTAATATTATTAACAGAATGTAAAGTAGAATTAGTGACACAGAAGTAAAATAATGATAAAGATTATGTGAAGATATGGTACCAAAAATAGATTTTCAATAAGCCACAATAGGCTCCCTTACGGGAGCGGCATCCCAAGACATTTTATGTAATTTTATGTCCGAATCTTGGTCTGTAGTTAAGGAGCAATGACAGAGCTATGACATGGGACTACTGTACAAACAAAGCCTGTAAACACATGTAGGTGATGATGAGCCAGTTCTTGACACTGCTAGTAAGATTACAAGTTTGCATTAGGACGACATTTCAAGGTGCACATTTTATCTCTATAACCAGTATAGAACATTCTTAGTAATAACAGGTGAACATGAACAGACCTGAAAACGCAGCAGATAAATGACAATTCAGTAATAAATAGGGATGCACCGATACTAGTATCGATATCAGTGCCGATACCAAGTATTTGGGCGAGTACTCGCCCAAATGCTCCGATGCCTAGCCCGATACTTCCTTGACCGACTTCCCAGGAAGCTGGCCAATCAGGAAGCCGGGCGCCGTGTAATGACGCAGCGCTCGGCATTCTGATTGGCCTGGAAGCCGGCTTCATGTTCATGAGATGATGAGGGAGCATGGAGACGGCTCCGGCTTGGTACTGGAGGAAGGCCGCTCCTGGCTGGAGAGGCCCCGGGGGTGACAGGCTGGACATCCCGAGGTGAGAGGGGACAGACTTTCTTGTTAATCAGGAAGCCGGGTGGCGAGTCATTACATGCCACCTGGCTTTCTGAATGTGACTTCTGGTACTTGGTAATTGGTATCGGCGAGTACCGAAAAAAAATTATCGGTACTCATACTCGGTACTAAAATACCGTTATCGGTGCATACCTAGTAATAAATATATAATGTAAAATCTATTACCACTGTCTTTTTTTTCTTTTTGTACATGCCTTTTGTTAGGAACACATATCCAACTTTGGTCCTATAGCAGGAAATGAAGACTGAACTCCAAATCCCATTCTCATTCTTTCCAGGATTAAAATCAAGCGGCCGAGTTTGTTGTTGTTCCCTCAATCTGCTTAACCCTTTCGCTGCCAAGGACGTACGTCGTACGGAGCTACAAAAGTGCTTCCAGCTGGCCAGCTCAGATATTGGATGACACTTCCAGTAATGGATGACATGCCACCCTAACAATCACTTCTTTTCTCGTCTTGTTGAAGAGGAAACAGATAACAGCCTACAGTTCCACAATAAAGAAACAAATATAAAGATTGTTTTTAGGTAATGTAAGCCCCAATTAACATGGTTATGGGGAATAAGTAAAACCTGTTATGAGAGAAATATAGAGATTGCTATTGCTAAGTTCACACTGAGGAGAAGGTTCCTTACACTTCAAGTAAGATGAACTGTCTTTGCTTTCTCTTAAATATTGGTCTTCACATTTATAAAATAGCGTGAAATGTAAAAATAACCCCATACTCCATCCAATAACATGCTCTTGCGTTAGCTTTTGCTAAAAGTAATCACATGACACATGGGGCAGAGCTTGTGCAATAAGGCATCTTCATACAAGTGTGCCTAGGCCAGCATGCGATATAAATACAGCCCTGAGCACAGAAGACTATTTGGTTTATTTTTATTTTTTAAACGTATACTCCACCAGAAAAACGTATACTCCTCCAGAACATTATTTTGGTGGTGCATTTCTGGTGCGTAGGTACATTTTAAAAAGAATATGAGGGTCACCAAGTGCAGTCAAGGACAGAAGCTAATTTGTACTTTAGCCAGGTGGAATTTTGATTCTTGCTATTTACACTCTGTAAATAGCAAGTGCCCTGTGCCATGAGAATGTTAATTAATATTTCAGTTTAGAAATAGGGATGTGCACATGTGCATGATCCTATTTCTCTGACTCTTTTGTCAAGTGATATCTTTGGGCCTTCCCTAGAAATAGTAATGCAATTAGTATGTTTCCAACCATGTGATCACTGTGACAGCTACAACATGGTAATCACATGTGTTTAAATACAAAGAAACCTGCTAGCTAATGTGGGCAGGTTGCATCTGTAACCGACAATAGAGTGTTCGAAATAAAAAAAATAAAAATTATATATATTCCCATTATCAACCTATAATAACAAACTGAAAAGGTTATTTATTAAAACACTGTAGCAAATGACAAACTTGTTTTTTTTTTTAAATCATGGAGTTGTCAAATTAACCAGTGCATATTGACACTGCTTGGTCTGGACCTACTGTAAGTGTCAAACAATTCTGCTCATGTACTAGTTAAACCACAAAGATGTAACATGCAGCGACCTCTATACTTAAAGAATATGTCATCCTGCCAGGCAGGATATTTGTGGGGCAGGTCTAGAGATCTGGACACTATATCAAATAAATGTTCGTAATAATGCCCCATGGTCCCATGGTATATAATCTACTGTATCTTCTATATGCTTACAAGTTTATTTAGTTGGGCATTTGTCATTTGTGTATGGTATTTACCATGAGGGATGAGCTTTGACCCAAACCCAGCCTGTTCACAGTTTGATGAACTGCCGAACAAAACTGGCCTAATTTGCTATCTTGCACTGCTGTTTGTAAATAGATCTATCTTTTAGCAGCAATAGAACTACCCTGACCGACTTTCATTTGGTCAATGATGCCACCCAGCTGGTTTGTTTACAAACAGAAACTGGCAGGGGATTTGTCATTTTGTGGAGGTAATGTGGTGGGGCTACGTCATCAGCTTGTTATAGCAATGGGGCAACAACATCAGGTGGTGGGTCATCAAGATCGTTGCTGGATCTACATCACTGGATGTCATGACTCACAATGTGGGCTTTTAGATTCAGATCAGTTGCCCCTGCAAACCCCTACTTACTCTTGGGGACCAGATGTGGGGGAGACTGTGCTGCCGCTTGCAAGGTATCCTCCTAATGTTGAAAGGCATGTGGTCTGGTATGGTACAGAAGTGGGGGTTGGTTTTTCCATTGTTATAGTATTGACAGTAAGAGTATACCATTTAAGTTTTCAAAAGTAGCTCATTTCACAAATGTAGCCAACTTATATTTATAAACAAATAACACAAAACACAATGATCAACAAGGAAGAGAATAGTCTGCAAAAGTTCACCCTTTTTTTTTTACCAAGCTGTGACTATACACATATTCTCTGCAATGATTAATCCTTAAGTGCTTAAAGAAAAAAAAAGCAGTGACAAAACATTTTTGGGCAGAAAATGGTGACTAATGGAATGCACAAAGCTGAATGCGATTCCATTTATCCTGTACGTCTGGCCTTTCAATTCACCTGAAACCCCCGCTTCAATCTGTTCCATCCTTGCTCTTTTAACCTTTCCATTTCCGATAGGTTAAGACTAATTTGCGGCAAATACTGTTGCCTGAAAGACGCAGCTTTCTCTCACATATTCTGGCTCTACATTGACAGATTGAGAAGAATTCAGAATGAGACTGCAAGACGCTCTTTACAGACAACAAAATTATTTATCTGAATTCCATCAGGAGAGGGCAGGAGTACAGTTGCAGACAGAGCACAAGGCCTAATAGCATTTTAAAGACTGTTAGCCCTCATGCAAGAACTAACCGCTTTTATTGTAATAAAACACTTGCTGCTGTCAGCAAGGGCATGGCGATCAACAGGCTTTAGGCAATAAAAACATGTTAAACGAATTCCAAAACAAATGATGGTGTACAATACCTGTTTAATGGGCCACAAAAGAAACTATTTAATGGTTATAAATGTGCTTATTTAAAAGAAAAGTTTTTATTAACATATTGATACAGGTTACAATTCCAAGAGGTTGTCAAAACTTAATATATTTATAGTAAACCTGTAACTAGACTTTGCACACTGAATTTCAGTGCCTTGCAAAAGTATTCACCCCTCTTGATATTTTTGCTGATTTATTGCATGACAACCTAGAATTAAAATGGATTTTCTTTTCTATCATGTGATGTACACAACATGCCTTTTACTTTGTAGGTGAAAAGTAATTCTTATTGTGACACAAACAATAATTAAGCCAAAAAAATAACCCAAAGTCTTGATTGTGCATACGTTATCATCCTCTTTGCTATGAAACCTCTAAATAGCATGTGAGCCAACTAATTGACTTCATAAGTCACATAATTAGTTAATAAAGGTCCACCAGTGTGCAATCAAAGTGTCACATGATTTGTCACATGATTTAAGTATAAATACACCTGTTCTGAAAGGCCTCTGAGTCTGCAACATCACTAAGCAAGCAACATGAAAACAAGAGAGCTCTCCAAACAGGTCAGAGACACAGTTGTAGATAAGAATAGATCAGGGTTGGGTAATAAAAAGAATCTCAAACTTTGATCATACCACAGAGCACCATTAAATTAATTATAACAAAATGGAAAAAATAAGGCACCACTACAAACCTGACAAGATCAGGCTGCTTGCCAAAACTCAAAGACCGGGCAAGAAGTTCATTAAACAGAGATGCAACAAAAACCTCAAAGATAACACTGTCAGAGCTGCAAAGATTCACATCAGAGATGGGAGTATCTCTCCATAGGGACAACATTAAGCTATACACTCCAGAGTGGGGCATTATGGAAGAGTGGCCAGAAAAAAAGCTATTGCCAAAAGAACAAAATAAGAATACATGTTTGGAGTTTGCCAGAAAAGCATGTGGCAGACTCCCCAAACACATGAAAGAAGGTTGTCCGGTCAGATGAAACTGAAATTAAGCGTTTGGTGATCATGGGAAATGCTACATGTGGTGCAAACCCAACACTTCCTATTACTCTGAGAACACCACTCCTAAAGTGAAGCATGGTGGTGGCATCATCATGCTGTAAGGATGCTTTTCGTCAGCAGGGACTGGAAATCTGGTCAGGATTTAAGGAAAAACGGTCACTAAATACAGGGCAATTATGCTCCAAATTTGAGACTGAGCAGGCCAACGACCCTAAACATACTGTGAAAGTTACTCTGGAGTGGTTTAACAGGGAAACAGTTAACTGTCTGCAATGGCATAATCAAAGCCCAGACCTCAATCCAAATGAGAATCTGTGGCATGACTTTATGATTGCTGCACACCAACACAACCCATCTAACTTGAAGGAGCTGTACCCAATTTGCCTTGAAGAATGGGCAAAACTCCCAGTGGCTAGATGTGCTAATCTACTAAAGACATACCCCAAGAGTCTTTCAGCTGAAATTGCAGCAAATATCGGACACTTAAGTATGTTGTGTACATCACATGGCACAATTCCCCAAAAAACATTTTAATTCCAGGTCGTAATGCAATAAACCAGGAAAAACACCAAGGGTGTGAATACTTTCACAAGGCACTGTATTTGCATATTCTGCAATACTTCTGAATTTTGTTTAGTGAAAGCACTTTAAAACAAGCCCTCATACTCCTGTGTTCACAACATAGGCAATTAAATCTTAGCTCCTTTGCTATTACTTTCTGTTTCCTACCAATCTTCTAATCTTTCTAAGCTGTTGGAAGCCAACTGAAACCTGACTTTAGAGTCTTTCTTGTTATCTTATGAGGATCTTTGAGGATAAATTACTTCACATTACAAGCAGCTACAGAGGTCAGAGATGGCCTTTAAAGCTATTTTATTGCTTGCTTAAAAATATGTATATATTAGGTGTCCATAGTCTAGGCACTGAGAGATTTTAAATGGAAGTAGTATGCATTTGGAGGCACTTTTTTTAAACATGCAGTTGACTTCCTGCTCGCTTATCCCATATTAGTCATTTTGCTACTTTTGCCTTACAAGACAGCTACCAAAAGGTTATTACAGACTTATAAATAGGTGTAGCACTTTCAAATCAACTGTGTCACTAAAATAAAAAAAAGCTACATACAGTGCCCCCTGCTGAGAAGGCAATGAAAGCTTATCTGTGGATGTATCCTAAAAATTAAAGGAGAACAATGGGGTCAGGGCTTTTCCCCATAGCTCTCCTAAGGGTCATGGGAGAACACAACTAGCGTTCTCCCGTGACCCAAAGCTCAGTATACCGCGAGCTACAGCTCGCGGTATACCGAGACACCGCAGCCGGAACAGATCCCGACATTGCTGTCAAAATCCACCCAGCTGCAGAATTGAACCCCAGAGGCAGAGCCAGCTGTGCCAGACCCCTCCCCCGTCCGTTACGCCAGTCAGCGCTGGAGGATCGGACAGGGGAGGGGGGGAAATCCCTGCAGGGAGCCGTGAGTGACAGTCACCGCTCTCTACAGGGACAGGATCCAGAAGTGAGTGAGCGACTGTATGCGTTCGCTCACTTCCCAATCTACTGAGCTGACCTGTGACAGTTTTATTGTCACAGGTCGGCTCAGATTATGAGGCTGAGTGAAAATCACCCGCCTCATAATTCTCCTTTAAATTTGCTGCTCCCTCTGGCCACTGATGATCCTGCGTTGCATGAGATGATGTAGGAGTGCCTGCCCACAGTCTGACACTGGAAAGGAGAAGATCAAACCATCCGACTTCTGCAGAACCATGCAGTAAGATAAGTAATACTCTCTGTTAAATCACCCCCTAGAGAGCTGAGCAGTATATTAATTGGCTGGAGAAAAGGAGCAAAATTTGTTTTGGGAACTGCCCAGAGTTTAATACTCACTTTGACTGCTGCCTGCTCCACTGATGGCCACTGTATTACCAGTTCTGGGAATGTTCCCTCGCCCACCGCTGGAACTCAGTGGCTTCTCTTGCTATCCCCTGCATTACTAAATTACACAGTAGTAACTTGAGGCCAGAAGGAGGAACCAAAGTGAGTGGTGGAGATTCAGTAATCCGTCACTCCCAGAGGTGTCTGATTCCAAAGTTTTTTCAGGTGGCGGTTTCACTGCAATACAGCAGTGATCAGCAATGCAGCCTGCAGTTGAGGCCCCGTTCCCACTGCGCGATATGCAAATTGCGCGTTGGTCACGCGATTTGCATATTGCGCGACATCGCGAGATTTGCCGCGTGATGTCGCATTCAAGCTTGCATTGAGCAAGCTTGAATCGCGGCTAAATCCGCTCAAAAAAGGGTCCTGCTGTAGCGACACACGACCCGCGACAGCAGGACCCTTTGCCCCATTGGATTGCATTGGAGCGCGATATCGCGCCGTAATTTGCCGCGATATCGCGGGAATTACCGCGCGATAAATCGCTCAATGTGAACGGGGTCTAAGGTGAGTATTATCTTATATGCAGGGGGAACCATGCTTAAAATACAATGTTATACATTACATTAAACACTTTTCAAACAAGATAACTGTTTTAATGTTTTGTTATTGGTGTCCCTGTCCTACATTTTAATCTAAAAGTATACTAAGCAGCATATCACATCAGCATATGGTTTCGGGTTAGCGCAGAAAAAAAATTAAATCCATGGCAACGTGGAAAATGAAAGTTATCTGATAAGATGTTATGCATAGCACAGGTGTTTTGTATTCTTTCAGAAACCATGTAATTCTAAGTACTAGCAGGATCTGCAAAAAAAAACAAAAAACAGCAGACAGGAAGGTTGGATATCTTTCACTTACTTGCAATTGTAATTGAGTGGTTCATGGCACTTTAGCACCATGTTTAGAATAATAGGCCTCTATGGAAAGAATGCAGAGCTATCAAGCCACAGTGGTTGATTGGCTTTGTGCTCCTGCAATATAATCATGATTGCAACCATTCTCCTAAAAAGTGCAGTAAAAGCTCCTGAACAATTTCTTACAAAGGTCAATGACAAATGCTCTGGTTTGTAAGCTCTTGTGAACTGGGCCCTGTTTTTATTGTTTACTTAAATTTTTTAACACTTGTATTTGTATTTTCTTGGATTGTAAAGCTTTTTGCAATTAGTCACTGTTCTAAAATAGTAATTACAACAACAATAATTATTATATGTCAACATACAGTATTATACAGAGCTGTACACTAGGTGGGTAAACACGTAGTCACTACAATATTGTTGCCAGAGTACCTCATTCTAAAAAAGGATATTTTATAACAAAAGGAGACAAATCTATCAGGCTTTAAATGATATATGGCACTCAGAAAGTGTGGTACGTAGTGTTCAAGATCTTGGCTACTGGGAGTTATTTTGTAAGATGGCTACAAGTACTTTTGAAGAAAGAGTGAAGATCAGCATAGGAAAATGTGATAAGTTCTCTGAAGCTGATGGATATTCAAGGAACCCTCAAAATATAATTCAGTAGATGTAGGAATTGAAGCACCACACCAATTAAAATTATCCAGATACAACTTTCTTTCCATTAGGGTCAGGAAACATTCACGTAGAGTAGTTAACACATTTCAGGGGTCCAAAACACACTCCTCCCCACACTCCGCTTAATGGGAGAAATCATGTATGTGAACTACAATCCCTGCAGCTTGAAAGTTGTATTAAGTTGTGATGGGAGTACTTCAGGCTTGTCAACAGCTAGTTTGGCAGTCTCCAGTTGTATTTTGGACCCCTTAAGCGCATTGGTTACTCTACTTGAAGGTCCCCTGACCCTAATGGAACAAAGCTGTCTCTAGACTATTTTAATTGGCGTGGCACTTCGATTCCTACATCTACTGCGTTCACTATTGAGAATACTGTGGTGATCCTTTGAATTGTGGAAGCGGCCTACCCATCAGCCAGATCAAACATATTCACATCACTTAAATACTGTTGGATGGGAATCATCAAGAGAATAACCACATGGGCCCAGCGCTTTCTTTTCAAACTTTCTAATGTAATGTAAAGAACAAAACTCCAGAGAAATGGTGTTGTAGCAGTAAAGTCGTGTATGTAGGGGTAAGAACTGATACAAAATAAAGCAATTCACAAACCCAGTTTTTACAAATTGTGGGACACAGACTGCTATTCATTATCCTCGCTTAAGGTGGCACTATTGGAGGTACAGATTTTAAGTGAAGGGCTTGTTTGTAGGAAATTATGCTCACTTTAGTATTGGCTACCACTAGCGATAAACCAATCCAAATTTGATCCACATCCATTTCTAGTGAGGCAGACCAACAACGTGTTTTTACTGTGGATTTCCACACTGCAAATCAGCAAAATATAATTTTTAGTGCTTTAAGTTTTTTTGCAAGGAGGGTTGCTACACAAGATTATCTACCTGGTTTTGTACATGTAAATATGCAAATAGTGCAAAGGGTGAAAAATAAAGATGGTTAAAGTAGAGGGGGAAATATTGTCATACTAATGGAGCCAACTTCGTCTACTTTTTAGCGCTAGTGGTGCTAAACACTGTAATCAAAAAAATTAGAGACGGTAGGTAGAACAGCACCTTTGTGGCAGGCTGAACCAGTTTGGACCACTGGTCCAGTATCCAAGTCCAATAATACATGTAGGCATTAGTTATGTTACTTGGTATCATAGAGCAGTTCAAAAAAGTTATGACCCTCTTGTTCAGCTACTGTATGCAACCCTATGACGCCTTAACAGAGAAGTTAACAAAGTGAGTCACTCCAAAAGAGGACTCTAGTGAACAAAAAAAAAATTACTAACACATTTCCAGAGGAGTTTACAGTACAATGTACAGGTAAAATGAGAGCATCCTGGGACATATCATAATTGAACTACAAGTCCTAGCATAACCTCATTGTCCCGCTACACCCCCCAAAATATTACAATCAACTGGTTATCATACAAGTGGGCCATGACTTTTGCAAAGGAGTTAAGAAAGTGGGTCATACAGAAAAATATGGTGAACAACAAACTAGAATTCCAGTGCATATAGAAAAGGACTTATATATTTCTAGAGGAGCTCATATCAAGAAAAATCAGCAAGTCAGGAATCCAGTGTACAGAATAATTCACCCATTTCTACAGAGGTCTTTACAAAGTGAGCCATAGTAACTTGGAGCAAAAAGGCTGGATCCCAGTGCCAAAAGAATTGACATCCTTCCAAAGGACCTCACAAAGTGAGTTACAGTTAGCTCTCATTCACACCTGCGTGTTTTGTGTAGCACGTTTTTGGACATTTTTACATGCTTACAGAAAGTTGCATGCTTTTGCAAGCAGATCTTGACACACGTGCATAAACATGTGCAAGAACGCACAAAAACACAGCAAATGCGCATTCTTGAGCATTTCCATTAAAGTCTATGGGGCCAAGAAGCGCAAAATATGCCAAAAAGAAGCTCATGTACTTTGTACAAGCGATGGGCATTTTGCTTCAAGCGACAAAATGCATAGATTTGAACATGGCCATAGAAATGAAAGGGTTTTTTGGGGGGCGTTTTTTTAAAGAGTTTTTGTGGGCAGAAAAACCACTAAAAAATTCTTAGCATGAATGAGGGATCAGGATTCCAGCACTCAGAGAACTGACACCTTTCCAAAGGACATCACAAAGTGGGTAATATCAAGCTATAGCAATAAAGATAACTGAAATTCTTCCAAAGACTTTTATTATTGGAGCATAAAACAAATTAAACAAATTGTCTGGCCTAATAGCCTATGAAACATTGCAGGACAGTGGCTGTATTCATTTTTTTGGTTTATGTTTTGTAAAGTCACTATTGGCGATAAGTTGCACAGTGCAGACTAAAGCTGTCATTTTATTTTCAGGCACTAATCAAACTGTTTACACAAAAAATAGGAAGTAGGATATTGTGGTCAACATTCTATGAGTGAACCAAATGTATTAGCTTTATTTAAAAAAAAAAGAAATACTACAAACCAGTGGTTTTCAAAAATAAAAACAGTAAATTCCAATACATTGTTCTACAAGGATTCACAGTTCTCAAGGAATTACATTTTTGTTTAATTTTCAGTGCCTAGTACAACCACCAAAATGCTATGGGTACCATCCAAATGTGTTTTTTTTACACAGTCAGACTTGCAATAGAGCTTGTTTTTAATAACTTTTATTTTTAATGCAGTAGTATTAGCAATCTGCAAGCATGCTTCTCAAGCAAAGAAGCCCAATCCGCTGCAAACTTTGTCTTGTGTAGGCTTGGTCGCTCAGTATAGCTAGTGTCCACATAGGTGCAGCCAGTGTAGCTATGGTGGCAACGTTGCGACCCTTGGCACTCATTTTGTGGCCCTAAAGGTCCCTGTGTACAGTAGTCTGTGTTTTCCTTACCTAAGTGCTTACTCAAGTCAGTGAGAGAAAAATATTATTTAGACCGGCTTCTAGTAGTTAAATGGATTGGTTTTCTTCCTTCATACTGAGCTGTCTCTCGCCTTTCTAGTTGTTATAATGCATCGTGCTGAGATAATTATCAAATATGGCAAACACAATATTTAAGGAGGCTTTAGGAAGCACAAATGTGGAAGCATTTATCTGTAAAGGAGCTTTAATAGTAGTGATGTCTAGCAGTCTAATGTCATGTTTCTCCAGTCTAAGACTGTGTCCTGATGCATGTTCCCAGTCTCCAGTCTCTGAGCATCTCTACATGACTGTAGTTTTTAATCATCTCCTGTAGCATGCTTGTAGTCTCTGACCATGTCCTGATGTACATTATGTCTGCAGTCCCTGACAGCTTTCTGTAGTATTACATTCACAAAATATTATGCTCAACCCTTTAGCGATGTCAGGGACTGCACTTGAGGATACTTTATCAAGTAAGTTGACCACCACTGACCCAGAGTAATGCTGCATTAAAATCAACAGCGAAGATGAGTTGTTTGGTGTAATGAAAAGCTGTATAAATAAATATTTTTAACCCATAAGCATGGGTTGTAATAACTGATTTGAGTACTTCATGGACACCTTAAGCCCCACCCTGATCTGTCTAAATTCCCATTTAATTAACTGTTTTAACCACCTTAGTACTGAACCATTTTTTTTTATTTCTCACATACATGTTAAAAGTAGACTTGTTGGAGAGAAAATTACTTTAAATCCCCAAACAATTATATATTTTCAGGTCCTGTAGAATAAAAAAATGATAGCAGATTTTTTTATGTCGCAAGATATTTTGGCAAATGTTTATCAAATCAATATTTTAAGGAAACAAAAACACAAAAATAATTTTTAGTGCACACAAACACAATATAATACCCAATATTTTGGTAGAAATATAAAAGATGGGGTTACGTTGAGTAAAAAGATAACAAACATGTCAAGCAATAAAACTGTGTGCACCCATTCAATGGTGAAAAACCACCATTGAACCAAGGCAGCCGAGCGAATAACTGAGCCGAACGGCGTTTGGCTATTTAATTCGGCTCTGTACGGCTGATTTCAGCCATACATCGGCTGCCTTCGGCTGGCTTCGGTCAGCCGAACATGCTCAGCATGTTCGGCTGAGCCGAGGTGCAGAAGCCGTTTAACTCAGCGGATCCAACATCTGGATCGGCTTAGCCGAAGCTCTGGCAGTTCACTCACTGCCGTTCGCCCCTATTCTCACAGGGGCCGGACGGCAGTGAGTGAATAGTCGAATGCCTCCGGTGTTCTTTGAGGATGTTGGGCTGTTATTGAATGACAACAACTTGGTGGAGCCAGCCATGACATCACGGCTGGCTCTGCCCAGTTGATGTCAGTTGCAGGGAAAATTGTCTCCCCGCTTCGGCTGTCAGCATATGCGTTCGGTTGAACTGCTTGGCTGCATTCAGCTGCTGTATGGGCTATTGTGACTAGCCCGTAAAGCAGCCCTTCAGTTCGACTAAACCGAAGGGCTCTGGCAGCCGAAGTGAGCCAAAGGATCAGCCAAAGCTACGGCTGGATCCTTTGGATCTTTAGTGAATAACCACTATATGGTACTCAAAATTGTCCATATTTAAAAGCCTTTACTGCTAATCAGTTCATAATTAATAGCAAATTATGGCCCTAGAATTATTAATCTCACTCCGATGTTTGCAGTGATTCTGCCCCTTGTGTCCTTGTGTCTACTGGGAGGTGCCCCTCCCAGTAGACACAACCTATTCACAGCACACATTCAAACACCTTAGCTCTACTAATGTTGTTTTGTTGGCTAAATTCTACACATTTTATCACTTTCCCAGACATACTATGCTAAGAAGAAAGCCTCATGCAACTACTGGTATACTTAGGACCAACCTACTTTTATTACACTAAAACTACTGTGTCAATGGCAGCCTTAGAAATATGCATGTTCCTCCTCATGTATAATTTCTCCCTCTCTTTTAGATTGTAAGCCCTCACGGGCAAGGCCCTCCTTACCATCTTGTCTTGAATTGTATTGTGATTGTAATGTCTTCTTTATATTGTAAAGCGCTGCACAAACTGTTGGTGCTATATAAATCCTATATAATAATAATGTATAAGAAATGTGTATGCAAAAAATATATGTACAATTCAGCTGAGTTATTTACTATCACAGCTAAAATCCTTCGTGTCCAATGTAAAAACTCTGAGTCCAACTGGAAGAGATGGGAGTCCATTGTTGGTAGCCTATGGAATAGGCTGCTGTCACGGAGAACAAATGGAAATGCTACATTCCATAAGTGGAAAAAAAATAGGTGATGTCCTACAGTATAGCAGTCTCCTAATACTTAACTCTCCCCTAATTGAACATTAACCCCTACAATGAGCCGATAGCACCTAAATGCCCTTAAAAATAATACCTTACCCTGTTCCTTAACATTTAAACTACCTAACCCTAGCACTTAATACAACTGCTATAATGAGTCTTTAACACACGTCAATAACAAGGCGTATGGGCCAGAAACGGCCCGTCACAAGATTTTATGAGGCCTGCCAGTCCGGCCAGCCTGCACTCAGGCAGAAATTGGAGTGGCAATTCAGCCGGCCGCCCTCTAAGGACCCTGCAACTCCCTCCTCGGCCACATGTTTCTCTTCAGCCACACCTCTCTCCTGGGCTGCAGGTTTTTCTCGCCCACACATTCCTCCTGCCTCTGGTCTCGGCGGCTCCGGTAAGTCCCGTTGAGTTATCCGGGACTGACTGTTTATTAGGGCACTACAAGTGTCAGCAGTCCCTGCACATTTAATGGGCAGGGACTGCTGACACTTCTAATGCCCTCACAAACAGGAATGTCATATAATGGCCCTCACACACAGGACCCCAGGACCGTCATACAATAATTAGTGGGCCTGAGCTTTGTACCACAGCACGCAGCAGAGTTCTTTTTTTTTTTTTCCTTCTTTATGATGTCCGGCCGCTAATTTTATGCACAACCCTCGGCATGGCCCTTAGTAAGTTTCTCATGTATCTTTTCATGAAAAAAGATACATGTACATTTTTTCAGGGATTGCCAAGCGGATATAACCCCCATTGAAATCAATTGGGTCACCCAGCAACTGCTGTGTGCAACTGCACATGATCGCGTGGGCGCAGGACGCGTGTTCTCAGGATCGCCCAAGTCTGCACCTGGCCTTCTGGTCTGGACATGATCCGGACATGGTGTGAACAAGACCTTAAGCAATACAACCCACTCAGCTCCCTGCCACAGTCTTTGATTGGACAAAGAAGAGACAACAAAAGCTAACCCCTCTGCTATCTCCTCCTATCAGCATGTCTCTTGTCATCACATGTGCACAGAAATAAGGCTGATTAGTTGCTAGTGTTTCTCCGCCCACTCTCAGTCTACTGTACAATGGAATACAAGAGGCTGATACCAACTCAAATACATGTGCTTACACTAGCTGTACTTAACAAATAAACTTAATTTTTTTAATGAAAATGTAGTTGCATTAGTTGCTTTTTTCTTTATATCTGCCTGGAGTTAAGCTTTAAATGTGGATGTCATTATGCACCACTGGAAACTCTTTCTGCATCTTCTGCTTTATAAAAGCTGTTTTATAGCTACATGTGTTGCTGTAATGCCAAACAGATCCTACCAAGAAAAAGGTCAGCGGGTGGTGGAGGTGTTCTTCTACTCATTCCAAGCACAGAGCATGGACACGGAGGTCACATGTTGCTTTGAATGTCAAGTCAAACA
Source organism: Nanorana parkeri (assembly GCF_000935625.1). Lineage (NCBI taxonomy): Eukaryota > Metazoa > Chordata > Amphibia > Anura > Dicroglossidae > Nanorana > Nanorana parkeri. The sequence continues at coordinate 1,467,533 of NW_017306336.1, forward strand.
GAGGAATCCATTGATAGCATGAAGTGGCTTCATGGAGTTGGATACTGGGAAAATGTTTTCTAGATACAGGACTGAGAAGCGCCTGGAGCATTAGGCTGATAGAAAATAAATGGTTTACTTTTATTCTATTTTCCATACGAGTTACTAGATGTTTATTTTCCTTTCTGTATATGACTAGTGAGTTACTTAAAATGTATTATTAGAAACCTTTGAGTACTTCCATTTTTATTTATTTTGTGCTGTAAGTGACTGCAAGCCGTTGGATTATCATTTTATTACTGGTTGCTAATAAATTAACTTTATGGAGAAATTCATTGCCAAAAGTCCATGCAAGTTACAACTTTTGCCAAAAAACAACAGTGCCAAACACTGTTCATAATATTCTTTATTCTTATACATTTATTTATTAATTATGTATGCAGGGGGTAGTTATTTAACTTTATATCATTCTCAATCCTATCTAAACATCTGCAATTTTAACTTAATCTTTTTTTTTTTTTTTTTAATCATGTCATTCATTTATATAGTTACATAGTTACATAGTATTTGAGGTTGAATAAAGACATAAGTCCATCAAGTCCAACCTATTGTGTGTGTGTCTGTATAGGTCCCTGAGTGTTCTCATTCGTAAGATTACCTGTACCCCTGTACATTATGGTGTCTCAGGAAATCGTCCAAAAGCTTCTTGAATGATTCCAGACTATTTGCGGACATCACTGCTTGTGGCAGCGAGTTCCAGACCCTAACCGCGCGAACTGAGAAGAACCCCCTTCGCCCCTTGTGTTTGAATTTTTTTTCTACCAGTTTTAGGTGGTGGCCTCTAGTCTTTGTTACGGAATTAATCTTAAAGAGTTTGTTGCTAATGTTGCTATGACTATTGAACATTTTGTACATGAAAATCATGTCCCCCCTTAATCTACTTACTTTCAACGTAAACATATTTAAATTTAGTAGCCTTGTCTCATAGTTCTGGTCCTCCATCCCCTTGATGAGTTTGGTCGCCCTCCGCTGGACTTTCTCCAGCTCAAGGACATCCTTTCTGTGTACCGGTGCCCAAAACTGCATTATTTATGAAATAATTTTCTTACATGCTCAATGATTTTTACTTGCATTGCAATAATTTTCAATTAGTTTGAACAATTATTACCCTGCATGTGGTATGCAAATGATCTAAATAATTCAAGGACTCCACAAATCTTACAAAAAGGCAACCATCCAAGAATTAGATTTTATATTAGATATTTATTAAAAACAATTGTGTCACTGCATGTGGCTGCAGGTTCTTATTATCAGTTCATCAGACAAGACTTGTGCTATGCCATCATGTTCCATGGCAGGTCTGACTCATACACTGTAGCAGTAGAAAAGAGATGAAGTTCATGTTCAATACTACCAGATTACATACTACCAGATTACCAGACTACTACATGTGTGGTTCTGGTGAATCTATGTATATTAACCTGGGAGAAAAGTTTTTAAACCATAATTCACTGCATGGCCTTCGATCCTTGGCCAACAGATGTAGAATAAGGGCCAGTAGAGGGGCTGTTCTTAGCAGACTTTTTATATGTCATTTTATTTTGCTGACAGGGCTTTTATTTTAGGTTAAATTGCCTTTTTTTTGCTTCAAGACTTCTTTTAAAAGGTTGGCTTTTGTTTTGGGGTGGTATTTTAGGGTGCTTCTGACCATTTATTCTTGGAACTGCCTTTTGTTTACAGCACATTAGTGCATGGTTTGAAATAAATACCATAAATGAAATAAAAGTTAGACACATACATTGTGTAGAAACTAGCATTGTACCCGGGCGGGTACAATAGCTAGTTTGCTATTGGCTATTGCAAATTTAAATAGCCAATAGGAATCCAGCAATGCATTCCTGCGGCCAAAAATGTTTCTTTTCTTTTTTCTATTCTGACACTGCTCCGTGTCAGAATAAAGAACAAGCAGCGTTTCTCTCCTTGGCGGCCGGGAGTGGGAGACTCCCGGAGTGCCCGGGAGAGGTTTTTTTCTTTTTTTTTGACGGCAGCAGAACCGCTGGCCAATAGAAAACTGTTGGCCGGAGCTAGCTGTCATTGCTAGCTCCGCACAATCGTTTTCTATTTATTTTTTACTACTTTCTAAACTATTTTTCTGTTCTGCTCGGTACCACAGAGGGACCGAGCAGAACAGCTGAGCCAAAATGCCGCTCAGCAGCATTAGGCTATTCACTCACTGCTGTTCGGCATCTATAAGACCCGAAGCCACCCGATGTATGGCTGATTTCAGCCGATATACGGCTGAAATCAGCCGTACCAGCTGGAAGTGAATAGCCGAACAGTGTTCGGCTCACTTCGCTTTAGGTCGGTCATTCACTCGGCTGCCTAAGGCAGCTTAGTGAATAGACCCCATAGTGTATATTTGTGCGATGGGAAGATCATCTGGACTCTGCTCCATTACTTGCTACCTTGTCAGTGTTTTTAGCTCTAAATGGGGCATCTCTTCAGAATCCATCGTGTAGACACATGGTATCTACTATATCCCTTTCTACCTTTACAACATGGAACAATTTAAACTAGTTTATTCCTTTTATAAATCTGTATAACACATAGTAAAATAAATTGGCCGGCGGCAGCACGGTTTTATAGCATTGAGAAAAGGGACAGCTTTAGTGAACTGTTGGCCAATTTCTATCCAAAATCAGGTTTATTAACGTTTGATGAAGTAACACGTGTCACTGCAAAAACTACATGAAAAAAGGCCTTTTTTCCAAACTGAAATGGATCAAATTGAGGTGCTGTTGCTCTATGTAAGTCAAGCTAATTTTGAAAGAAAAAAATAATTCCACAGCCAAATATGCATTACCAGTGGACTTGCCATGAAAATTGTACTGTTCAGTAACAGCACAAACAGCTTTAAAGCAACCCTCAGGCATTTAAAGTATTTGTTTATTTTCAATGTTGCCCTCAAAGACTCTCTCCCAACTATGTGCTCCCTATAGCTTTCCATGCCTTTTTTTGGTGGTAGTAAGCCCTATAAACAAACAGAATTGAACAAGGTTTGCCCACCATTGACTTCAAAGGGATTCACCTCTAGGTTCACTGAACCTTTGGCAAATAGAGCCCAGGCAAATTTGTCAATAGCTAGAGTTGAGTAAGAACAGGGGTTACAGTTACAGGACAGAAGTCCAAGTATACTTCTGCTCCTAGTGCTTAGGGCTCTTGGGTTTCTTTTTTCCTTTTATCCTATACCAGTATAGTTAGAACTACAGAAATAACATAATAAATAAAAGATAAATGAACTTCCTCATATTCACTCCACATTTCACCATTTTGTCCCTACTTTAGATTAGATGAATAGGCATAGGGGCCCTTTGAACACCTTACCTGGTCACTCAACAGTGGATTAAATGTAAAATAAAAGGTCTTTTTAAAAAACTATGTTCTCCAGCCCCAAACATATTCAGACACCCTTTCATAAGCTACACATTGTAACTTGGAGCTTACATATTGCTGAGGACTTTCTTGCTGTCCCATGTGATAGTGCTGGATTCCTGAGCAGGCAATCACCAAGCACTATTCACTTTGCAGTAAAGGGCAAGAGTCGTATGCTCTCACTCCTGGAATAGCAGGGCATTTTTTTCACTCCCCATAACCAGAGTGATGTAGGAGCAAAGGGAAAGTGAGTATGTGCAGTTTGCAAGGGCAGCAATTAAGCAGTGGACAAAAATGTAAAATGTTTTGAAGGCCAACTTCAGCCAAACATTTTTTTTTTCATTTTAAAAGAATGTGGAAAGGTTAAGCTCAATTCTTTATTGTTGGTAATGTCTCCATTTTGAGAGAACACACAATTAGTGGCCACTTATAAATATTAAAGTGAAAAAATAGATGAACCAATCAAACTTGCAAGCCTTACTCTTTAATATCATTATATTGCAAAAAGGAGATTTAAAGTACAACCATCATGGTTCAGAAATGGCTACTGTAAGGCATCTTTTTCAAACATCCTTGGTACATGCACTTAAATGTAAAGGCCCCTGGCTGGCGGATGCACCTACGCTTAAGATAAGGTTTTATTGTTGTAAATTACAGAGAATGTGCCCCTTACTTCCTGTCCATGTAACGGATGTCTGACTGAACAGAAAGCGAACAGAAAAATCTACTCCAGAGGGTAAAGGGACACAGATAGCATTTACAAGCATTTGTAGCATGACAGAAGTACTGACCTATGCCTGTCCAAAACTAAAAGAAAAATTGCCTAAGGTTGTATGGCAGGAAATCCTGCCTTCATAGTTGCTGCCTACCTACTCAGTGCACCACTGGATCTCAATGAAAAACTTACAGCCAGGGTGGGATTTGCATATGGGAATACATTAGGGCATATTGATTAAAGAAGGTACTACTGTTCAGATGAAGGTAGTGCACAAGGCAGCAAAGTAGAGCCGGAGGTTATGCAAATATTGTAAGTCACTGCGATAGTACTTTGGAGCATCCATTAAACATACAATCCTTTTAGATTCCATTCCTTTTATTTATGGCTGACTCTATATTTTACCAATGTATAAATAAGTAATTATGCAAGCACTTTATTCTATCCCTTCTTTAGAATACTAATTCAACATGGCCTATAGAAAACCCCTTTGTTTTTGTAATATATTATTTATCTGCAACAAGTTATGTTGAAGAGAAGAACATATTTCCCTAATTAACAGTTCATAAACAAAAGTTGTAAGACTGAATACTCCGTTTCAGTTTGTGGGGAACATTCAGCAAAGCACCTGTAAAAGCAGCTGTGCATGTTTATAAAAATATAGGAATAAACAGACATAAGTTTTCTCCTTTTTCAGTCAATAATATCTCTTTACAAACAACTTGTCTTATTAAGCTCCCATTTACACCTGTTGCGTGGTGTGAGCGCACACCATGTTTTGCCACATTTGTCGCACGTCAGCTTAGAGCAGCTTATTCGTTTCAATGGGCTGCCCTATGCATGGCAAACATGGCAAGGAAGCTCCTGCAGCTTGTCTTGCTTGCTAAATTTGGACTACCATTAACAAATAACTTTGCACAATTTTGCACGAATGCATGCATACAGGTAGTGTAAATGGGGGATGAAAATTAACTATTGTCAAAATGAACCCCCCAGGTACCTTTCCCATTCATTTCCCTTAAGTATAGAGGGGAGGAGAGGGGGGAGGTAAGTTGGAAGAGACTGAGCCAGATTCCATAGGGTTATTCCATCTTCTCATATTACCTGGGAAAGTGAACTATCCCTTTAATGCACATTGTGTGTGTGTGTAAGAGTTCTGCTGCCTGGCTACCACAATGGAATGGCAGCAGCACTCAACACGCACACACAATGTCCAATGGCTTGGGGCAGCGGGGTTGGTTTAAATTAGTTTTTTTAGTTTATTTTTTTACTTTATCACTTTTATATTAAATTTGTTTATATATTTTATTATTTTTTACATTTTTATTTGTATTTATTTTTTTACTTAATTTTATTCCTATCACAAGCCCCTATGTGATAGTTTGGAGGTGACAGGTTCTCTTTATGTAACCTTCCCTCCAACACAGAACAGAAGTTCTGTGCAGTTCCTGACAGCTGAGACAGGAGGAGCTGTGATTACAGTGACACTGTCTCAGAGATCACACAAAGCAGACGGAGAACGGATGTTCTTCGTCTACTCTACACTCTATGGCTGAGCCATTGGTGTCTCGGGTCCCCCAGAAGAACGGGACAATAGATATTATTAAAACACATTTATTTTATTGAAGACACACATTTAAGGCGTGCGCAGAGGTCAAAAAACACACACATCTACTGATTCATCCCCTCACCCAGTACTGCATCTCCAGGTATATTTAAAATTGCCCTAAGAATGAACAGAGGCTGTAAAACACATGAAGTGTGGGTCAGCAGACAGTTTTTTCCATGGCAATATACAATCTTTGCTTGTGTGTGGTGAGATAAGCTGGCTGCTGAACCACACATTTGTCATATTACAGCTTCTATTTCCCATAAAGGTAAATGCAGGCTGCAGACATACAGAAACTCGTGTTTACCTGCAAGAGACCTAATGCACTGTATAAAGAAAAAAACTAAAACTAACTTTTCTTAAATCAAGGTCTAAACACTAGTTACATAGCAAATAGCATTTTATTTATGAGGCAGCTTTAGTTACCAGAAAATAAGAAATTAAGTTTGCACACTGTAATAATACACATGATAAACAATATGTCACCTACATATATGTAGAACATATATACATATAAGGGGAAATCACCTCTTAGAATGGTATCACCACTGCACCATGTCCACATTGGAAGAGTGGTTACCCATCACTTTCTGTCCCACTAACAGTGGTCACCAGGACATATAAAGGGGTGAATAGGGACATAGCCAGCAATAAAACCTGACAGGGGTACTAATATTTCCACATTCCATCCAAAGCTTGATGTTTTGGCTTTAGATATACCTTACTGTGTAACTGTGTGATGCCCAGTCACAAACAACCTCTTACTGTGCAACTAGACTCTCATGAATGTGCTCTCCTGGGACTAGGGCATGCATTTGCTAAAGTGTGACCTATGCCCACCACTATTCCCCACCCATCACCGGACATTGAAATGTGAGGTGAAAATGGGCCAGTCATGTGACCACTATACCTATGAATGAATTAAGGTATGTAAATGTTAGAAAAGTTAAAAAAATGTTTTAACTATTGACCAGAGAAAAGTGGGTGTGTGGATGGGGAGCATGCATACTAGTTTTTGGCTTAGCTAGAAATCATGACAAGGGTGTATCAGAGGTTGCCTTTGGAAACCAACCAGCAACTACCCTCCAACCAATTACTACCCGCCAAAACTTCCCATTATTAAAACCACTCACAGGCCTTCATGAACTACCAAAAGGCCACAACAGCCTTACTTTAATTATATAGCGACATAAATAATATTAACATAACAATGTAACAAAATCACAGGAAAAGTACTACTGATTTCTGGGTCCTTGAAAGCACCAAAAATAACAATATGTCTGAGGTATCAGACAACTAACTTAGGCCCTCAGCTGCAACAAACTGCCTCGGGACAATAACTGTTGACTGCAGATACATACCAGTCCATGTTACGCAGTCAGCCAGTTAACCGCACAGAGAGGACACCTCGCCTAGGATGGTCTCCCCACTGTTACCGATGAAACCAGCTATAAGACCACCTTCAAGGACCTCAAACCACTGCACACTGCCATGACGAAGCTCTGACATCCATAATAAACGTGGGGGGGTGGGAGGGAAACTCTCTCAATGGCGTCCCCTCTTCGACTGAACAAACCGCCTACTCCACCCACCAATTAACCATCAGAAACCCACCCCACAAAACAACCCAACCAACCAGTTAAGAGACCACACTCTACTGAATTCTAACTGACCAAAGCGTAACTCCTTGTACCCTAGCTTTCCTTCTCCCCCTATACTTTATTGTACAGGATTTCTGAGATTACCATTATACGATTTTCTAATAGGATTTGTGTTTTATCTATTGACTAACAACTAAATTAGAGATTTCCTAGTTTATATTGTTTGCACCCCAGACTGTTTTACTATTTTACACACATAATGAAATTTGATTTATTCATTTAGAAGTACTTAATGGCACAAGCTTATTTTAGATTGCTTAGCTCAGACTGCTCTTTACAGCAAAACATCAATGCTATTGTGTTCTACAAATAAGGCTCACTACAATGAACACAAAGGTAGCTATCATGACTTCATAACAGCCAAGCTTCATGCATTGCAGTCTCTGGTCAAGAATGACCCTGAAAATATTTTTTAAATCGTAGTTAAAATAATAGGATTTCTTCATTGGCAGAAAACATCAGTTAACACATTTTTTCATAGATGACTAGATATAATGTGCCTGATAATTATACCTCAGACAAAGATACAGTTGACAGGTTGCATATTCAAAAAGTGATTCCTTGTTTGATGCTGTAGCACAGATACAAAGCTCAGTCAGGATGCTGTATTTTATCAAAGTTTTTCGTATAAAGAGAAATGTATTTAACCATTTTGTCATGCTGCGGAGAACAGACCTTTTATTTCTATATTGGGTCTTATTTCACAGTCGAAACCCCTGGGACACGATTTTACTTCTTTGAGGAAAAACTACAAGAAGCGTTTTTGGAACAGAGCTTTCCTGCTTAACTAGCAGATATATACAGTATGGCAAATGTTTAGAAATTAGCATAAAGCTGCACTGGCCTAAATGTTTCTTTTGTAAAAACAGTGCTGAACTGTAAGTTCTTTTGTGGGGCCTAAGGGCCTTCAAATCTATCCATATTTCTCAATGGTGCTTCACTGGATTTCAGGCCTAGACAGCACATGGGCTCTGAATATCTGCCCAATTTATTTATTTATTTTAAATTTCGGGCTTTTCATTTATTTTATTTTTATTTCATGTTGGAAGGCCTTTTGTAAAGTTTGGGGTGTTTAAAACACAAGATTCACTTGTTGCTGAACATCTGTTCTTGAAAGTGCTCTTTGTTCTCAGCAGGCCTCTCCATTGTTTGAAAAGAAAGCCACTTCAAATTATACATTCATATCCCCTATCCCCAAAGTAAAAATAAAAGATAGGTATACACTGGTTAGGCTTATTTACTGTAATTAAAATGTTTCTGCTGCTGAACAATTTTATACTGCTGTATCTTATGCCTGTAAAAGCCATGCCGGTGCCTAGTCTTGCTATTTAGAATTTTCACAGCTGCTGACCAATTTTATACTGCTGTATCATCTGCGTTCTCTTAATTCTTCTAGTAAAACACTTGTCAGTACTCTTTATATCTAGTAAATTTTGGCCATTTCTTCAGAAAAGCCTGTTGCTTTTAAAACTACCTGAAGAAATGTTTTTTGTTGTTTTGTTTTTTTAAACTAAAGTGAATCAGATAGGGGTGCTGTTGCAGTATGCAGGCAAAGCTAACTATAAATTAAAAACAACAATTACACAGCCACATATGCAATGCCAATGTATAACAATGCATAACAATTGTGCTGTTATGCATCTCTACATACAGCTTTAAGGCACCCCAAGCATGTTATTCATAGTATTTGTGCATTTTTAATGTTTTCCTCAAAGCTGCATGCAAGGACCCACTCTTCATTATATGGATTTTTTTTTTTTTTATTTCCATGGTTCTCAAAGGCAATCCCAGTTGCCCATGCCTTTTAAATGCAGTTTGCCTATTAGCCCTAAAATTTGCTAAGTTCAGGTTCACCTTGAACCCAGGTAGATTCACTCATGCCTAACGCTGAGAGCCTCACCTGATGTTATTAGTTTGTTTTAGAGTTAAACTGCAGATGATGCCTCCAATAAAGCAAATATTAATTTTTATTAATGATGATCTGAATTATTACAGATGATCACTAATGACTGAGTTTCAAATCTCTAGAAGGTAAAAATATGTCAAAAGGATCATTCCCTACATTCAACCAATGTGCAAAGGTATATTAAAAAGCTTTCTAGGGGGGAAAAAACAAAAAAAACAGACTTTCAGCTTGTGCTGCCTTGTGCTTAGCTTTGACATGTATGCCCAAAACCATAGAGAAGATTAGGCTGTCTAATGGTCAGTTTGAGAAGACGAAGAAAACACTAGGGTCAGACTTGCATAGCTCTCTAAAGAGGCTCAAGTGCAAGTTAGCACCTGCAGTTTGACACAAGGAAATAATGGGGAAAAAAGTGTCATTAATGGCATTTAAAGCTTAAATACACCACACGGGTAAAATAATGAACATGTTTCAATAGCTTCAGAGTAACATAAATGTTTTTCATTATATTTGCTCTATAGCAGATCCTTTTAATTTGCTTTCTTTCCTATCATAGTACAACATACTGGATACTGCATCAGAAACCAGAGAAATCCTAATACTAAGAAATCATAGCTGAGAGAGAGAGAGAGATGGGAGCTTTTGTAGGTACACTATGGGGTCTATTCACAAAGCTGCCGAGGGCAGCCGAGTGAATGACCGATCAGAAGTGAAGTGAGCCGAACACTGTTCGGCTATTCACTTCAGGCTGGTACGGCTGATTTCAGCCGATGTACGGCTGATTTCAGCCGATGTACGGCTGATTTCAGCCGATGTACGGCTGATTTCAGCCGATGTACGGCTGATTTCAGCCGATGTACGGCTGATTTCAGCCGATGTACGGCTGATTTCAGCCGATGTACGGCTGATTTCAGCCGATGTACGGCTGATTTCAGCCGATGTACGGCTGATTTCAGCCGATGTACGGCTGATTTCAGCCGATGTACGGCTGATTTCAGCCGATGTACGGCTGATTTCAGCCGATGTACGGCTGATTTCAGCCGATGTACGGCTGATTTCAGCCGATGTACGGCTGATTTCAGCCGATGTACGGCTGATTTCAGCCGATGTACGGCTGATTTCAGCCGATGTACGGCTGATTTCAGCCGATGTACGGCTGATTTCAGCCGATGTACGGCTGATTTCAGCCGATGTACGGCTGATTTCAGCCGATGTACGGCTGATTTCAGCCGATGTACGGCTGATTTCAGCCGATGTACGGCTGATTTCAGCCGATGTACGGCTGATTTCAGCCGATGTACGGCTGATTTCAGCCGATGTACGGCTGATTTCAGCCGATGTACGGCTGATTTCAGCCGATGTACGGCTGATTTCAGCCGATGTACGGCTGATTTCAGCCGATGTACGGCTGATTTCAGCCGATGTACGGCTGATTTCAGCCGATGTACGGCTGATTTCAGCCGATGTACGGCTGATTTCAGCCGATGTACGGCTGATTTCAGCCGATGTACGGCTGATTTCAGCCGATGTACGGCTGATTTCAGCCGATGTACGGCTGATTTCAGCCGATGTACGGCTGATTTCAGCCGATGTACGGCTGATTTCAGCCGATGTACGGCTGATTTCAGCCGATGTACGGCTGATTTCAGCCGATGTACGGCTGATTTCAGCCGATGTACGGCTGATTTCAGCCGATGTACGGCTGATTTCAGCCGATGTACGGCTGATTTCAGCCGATGTACGGCTGATTTCAGCCGATGTACGGCTGATTTCAGCCGATGTACGGCTGATTTCAGCCGATGTACGGCTGATTTCAGCCGATGTACGGCTGATTTCAGCCGATGTACGGCTGAAATCAGCCGTACCAGCCTGAAGTGAATAGCCGAACAGTGTTCGGCTCACTTCACTTCTGATCGGTCATTCACTCGGCTGCCCTCGGCAGCTTTGTGAATAGACCCCTATGTATCCACAGGTATATCAGTATATATGGATGTATCTGTATATATAATTGATGTTGATTTAGTAAAGACAAATAGGCTGTTCACTTTACATGGGAAGTTGCACTTTGCAGAAGTAGTTTCCCTTAGCTTGGTGAATTAGGTGATATTTCACTTTGCAAAGAATACCCAATCACAAGCAAGGAAAATGTAAAAAAAACAAAACAGTATTATGTCTTGTACATGATTGGAAGATGGAATTTAGTAGAGCTTCACCTCATTCACTAAACTAAGGAGAAACTTCCCTTGCAAATTGCAAATTCCCTTACCAAGTGAACAGCCTATTTGCCTTTGGTAAATAAACCCCACTGTCTAAAAAAAATAACAAGGTAATAATAAAGCAGTTTTAGCAATGGTATTACTTCCACATTACAGGTTCCTTTTAATTTATACCTGCATTTACGCAAATATTAAATCCCCAACAAAAATTTGCAGTTATGACCTTACATTTTAATATATTACTTTGGGAGGTTTTACCATTTGTTTTAAACAACTTGCCTAATACTTTAACCAGTTGACATCCGCGGTGTTAAACCCCCTTCCCATCCAGGCCATTTTTCAGTATTCAGCGCTGCGGTACTTTAACTGACATTTATTCCGTCATGCAGCGCTGTACTGAAATGAATTTTATACCCTTTTTTGGGGACAGATAGAGCTTTCTTTTGGTGGTATTTATTCACCACTGGGGGTTTTATTTTTTTACTATATTAAGGAAAAATTACCGAAATTTAAAAAAAAAAAAACAGTTTCCCCTATATTAAATGATAAAACATTTATTATTACCCAATTTTTTGGTAAAATATAAAAGATGGGGTCACGTCGGGTAAAAAGACACTAAACATGTCAAGCCTTAAAATTGCGTGCGCGCGCGAAACCTCAAAAAACGATAATACCCAAAATTGGCCCTAGGCGACGCTTTAAAAGCTGTTACCGCTCATCAGTTTAGTGTTATCAGTGATTGATGGCCCTAAAATGATTGCTCTCACTGCGACGTTCGCGGCGATATGTAACATGTGTAGCGCAATTGTAATTTTTGCGCGCTGGGGCACCGGACGCGTATTTACGTTTATAGGCGCGTAAACGTGGGGGTGGGGGAGTTAAACATTTTGGGGGGGTTTTTTCCCCTTTTTTTATATGTGGCTTTTATTTTATTTTATTTTTTTATGTGTTACTTTTCTTTTTTTTTATTTATATTTTTTTTTTTGCACTTATTGTTATTGCTATTATATAGGGGGATAACAACCCCCTATATAATAGCAAAGGCACACTGACAGGTCCTCTTTATGGAGATATTAGGGGTCTCTAGGACCCCTAATATCACCTATGGACCCCAAAAGAAGCTGATAAAGCAGAGATCTGCTTTATCAGCTTCTTCTCTCTCCAGATGACTGACAGGTGAATGCGGAAGTGATGTAACACACATCACTTCTGCATTCACAGCCCGGACGGGGATCAGCAAGGAGCTGATCTCCCGTCCTCCTCCTCCTGACGCCCTCGGAGCCGGTCCCGGGATCCAAGATGGGGCAGCGGATCCCGGGAATCAAGGTGAGGGGTCAGGGGGGGAAAAAAAAACGGAAGCGCCGACCGGGCGCGGGGGGCAGGGGTGCCGCGAACGAGCACATATAGGCGATCGGCGGGCTATGGACACGCCGATCGCCTATATGTGAAACACCCGGTACCGGGTATTTGCATTGGACGGGTCTTTTCTGCCCGTGCGTGCCCGCTAGGGGGCGCGCGCGAGCAGAAAAAAATTGCCGTCTGGAGACGGCAACCCGCAGATGCTGCAGTGCCGTCCGTCCGTTTTTTTACTACGGGCGGACGGCAAGAGGTTAGAGATTAAACATATTTTTATTGCGACTCAAAGTGTAATAAAACTAAAAAAGCAGACAAAAAACATATGTAGGTTGCCTAAGATTTTACACCATCTTCCCTGTATTTGGTGGAACCACCTTTGGCTGCAATTGCTATACAACTGCAAGCATTTTTTTATATTGTCTTTGCACTTTGACTCTTGCAATTTATTTTGCCTTTTTGTTTTCGCAAATGACTCTAGCTCTGTAAGGTTGGGTGTAAACTGTTGGCGAAGACCTATTTTCAAACGCGGATTCATAATTGGCTTTGACTGGCCCATTCTAAGACATTCTAAGAAATAAGATTCTGGTTATAAATCACTTCAGTGTAGCTTTCCACATACAGGTGAAACTTGAAAAATTAGAATATCGTGCAAGAGTTTATTTATTTCACTAATGCAACTTAAAAGGTGAAACTAATATATGAGATAGACTCATTACATGCAAAGCAAGATAGTTCAAACCGTGATTTGTCATAATTGTGATGATTATGGCTTACAGCTCATGAAAACCCAGATCCACAATTTCAGAAAATTTTTGGCAGTGTGGGCAGGTGCCAAGTCCTGCTGGAAAATGAAGTCAGCATCCCCATAGAGCTCGTCTGTGGAAGAAAGCATGAAGTGCTCCAAAATCTCCTGGTAGACGGCTTAGTTGCATTAGTGAAATAAATGAACTTTTGCACGATATTCTAATTTTCCGAGTTTCACCTGTATGTGTGTTTAGGGTAATCTGTCTGGTGTAAGGTGAAACTCCACCCAATCTACAAAATATATTTTATTCCCAAGCTGACCTTTATTTGGCTTCCTTTATCATGTCCTTTATTAAAGCCTAAGTTTATGGAGGATCTGGGTTATAATAGTTACATGGATATAATCTCCTGTCTCAGTTGTGGATCTTTGTAGCTTTTACAGAACTACCATAGTTCTCAAAGTTGCTCTTCTGACTTATACCCTCCTTCCCAGTTACTAAGTTCTAGAGAATGGCTTTCACTATGGCAGAGTTGCAGCTGTGCTTTATGTGTTCTTTTGCAGAAAAATATATTAAACAAAGATTTGGGAGTTTGGGATATTTTTATATAACTCCACATTGAACCGTGTTTCTCCAGAAGTTTATATAAAGCTTGTTAATTGTTCTTTATGACACAGCAATTTCAAAAACATTCTTTGACAACCTCTGGATTCTTTTGGAAACAAATGCATAATTTTTTTCGGATCATGAGACACGTTAAGCACACACAAATGTACTTACTAAATATGTATATGATCATATGCACAGTGGACAGATCCATGTTTTAAGCTCTGCAAAATCTTATGGCTGAAACTAACCTGAGTGGTGGAACACTGCAGCCTAAGGAGTATCACATGTACTTAGAGTCCAACTTAGAGATGCACTGATACCGGTACTGCTCTGATACCTTTGCCGATACCAGAACTTCCGGTCAGGGGGAGATTTCCTCTCACCGGTAGTGTTGCGAGCGAACAAGGAGCCCCCTTCCCGGCCAATCAGGAAGCCGGGCAGCGCGTAATGACACGCTGTCCGGCTTTCTGATTGCCAGGGAAGCCGGCTCCATGCTAGCGGAAGTACCGGTATAGGTACTCGGCACCCTGATTAGACAGGAAGCCGGCTTGATGCTGATTGACTGGGAAGCCGGCTTTCCAGGAAAAAAACATCGGACTGGCCAAACAGCCGGCTCAATGATGATTGGCTGGGAAGCTGGTTTCCTGGCCAATCAGCATCGAGCCGGCTAAACAGCATGGAGCCAGCTTCCTGGGCAATCAAGAAGACGGGCGGTATGTAATAACACGTTGCCCAGCTTCTTGATTTACCAGTCGACTCAAGGCTAGCGGAAGTACCAGTATCGGCCCTCGGTATCGGTGAGTACCAAAATATAAATAACGGTACTCGTATTCAACACTGAAAAAACGCTATAGGTGCATCCCTAGTCAAACTAAAACAAAAAGGTGTTTTTTTTTAAGTTAACATGCATGGCCACTTAAATTATGCATACATGTAACCTTACATTCTAATTAATAAATCTTATTTAGAAATAGATAATTCATAGTTTAACACCCACTATATTTTTAAGGAAGTAATGATTTTTACTGATGAAGGACAAATACCTCAGTGAATGATTGCAGTCTACTGAGTGCAGGGTTGTATTTACCATAATAGACCAGTACCTAGGGCACAGGGCTAAAGGACCCAGAAACAAGTCCCAAAATTCACATTGTGATAATGTTTTCCTTTTTTTTGTTTCCTCTTATGGCCACCACTGGGCATGTTTGACTAAATTAAGCCAGTGATAACCTGGCAGAGTTTAAGAAACATATAACTATCTCTCCTGTCTCTTGGTTGGGGGACTGTAAAGTTAAAAAGTAACGCCACATATAAAGAAGACCTTACGCCATCTTCAATGGCACATTCTAGTGGTTGTTTTTACTAAAATAATGACATGACACAAGGGGTGGAGCTTGTACAAGAGGAGACACCATTCAGGGGCATCCCAATGGCAGCACAATGGCTTCTTTTTGATTTACTATGGTTAAAAGTGTTTTGTTATAGCTTTTTATTCTTCAAAACGTGCAAAAATTACGTGGTAATGCTGCCAGAAACCTTGAGAGCTGATATCTTTCTGTGTCCTCTACCTGTGCACAGGGAGGAACTATGTAGATAAGAAGGAAATGGGTAGGTTAGGAGTTAAGGAGAAGCCTGTGTTTCTTACTGGGAGTAATCAGAAATGAAGTAGGCAGGGCTGACTAAGCCCTCGTTCACACCTGAACGTTTTGTAGCGCGTTCTACGCTCGACGAACACTCTACAAAACGCTCAAAAATATAAATCCCATTGCATTCAATGGTCTCGTTCCCACCTTGGCGTATTTCCACCCATCCCTAACGCGCTACAGAACGGCCCACGCCTGAAAAGGTAGATGTACTACTTTGGGCCGTTTTGTTGCGCGTTTCCATTGGGATACAGCCAAGTAGCCTTCGGAAACGCGCGACGGTCGCGCAACTTTTTTACCGCGATTCATGCGCGACGCGCATATGCAATACGCCTAGGTGTGAACGAGACCTTAGGAACGTACATAGGAATTCAGAGCTGTGCTGTCATGTCATAGAAGAAGGTAGGAGCACACTATATTTCTGGCATTTAAATGGTTATTTGTACTTACAACATGTTTAAAGGGGTAAAACATTTGGAAATGTGCATGTGTTACAGAATTGCACTAAATATGTTTTTTTATTATTTTGCTTTGACATATAAGGGATCCCAATAAAATTATATAAAAGCTATGGCTACCCAATGTTGGCATTTTGTTCCCTAGAAAGCATTAGTATACTGAATTATTTCACGTGTTGCCTTTTGTTTCTCTTTATTTCAACCCATATGTCCTTTCTTGGCAGCGCCTGTATGGAAAAACTCCTTTGCATTGCATTTTTGCCCTAGAAGGGAAAAAAAAAACAACCTTATTCTTAGAGGAAGAATTATGGTGATTGGACCTTTTCATTGGCCGCGAAAGTACACTAATCTTAGCACATGTAATCACATCATGTGTGAAGTGCTGCAAAAATAGCTTACTCTGAATCTGGTCTGACAAGCGATTTACAGTAGAACATCCTTTTTGATGTACATCTATGGGAATACCTATGACAAGGATGATCCATTATAGCAAAGCAGACAGAGCTAAAAAAAAAGGTTATTTTTTTTTCTCCTTATAGCTGCATATTGCTTCATGCGAGCATACATACATGTATAAGATAAAAGCATGATACATGTACTAAGGATGTCACTCTTTTACAAATATATTCCTTTTGTGCTGTGTAATTCTAAGAGGCAAATCCATTAAAGTGCCTAAAAATGCTGACTGGTTAATGAATCAGACGCATAGTATGATGAGATCTCAGACAGTGATGATTTATGTACAGCTTTAGTGAATTTGTCAAAAAATAAATAACAAAACTGGATTTGGGGGAAGAAAGTAATTTTTCCCAGACTGCTCATGTATCAGTGGACAAAGTACAGGCAGAAAGGAATAGAATAGGAAACAAGACAATAAAAGGAAAAAAGACACATGACAATTCATGAAATATTGTAAGCATCTTTGTTGGAAGTAAAAAAGAAAATCAATAGATGGAGATGAACACAGAAAAGATTATTGAAATTAGCATCAGCATTCTGCGCTATTCCACACAAAGAAGGAGATGGGCAAACAATTACCAATTGGTTTTAGCACCCTTATACACAGTCATTTAGAATGTAGAGCTATTACAGTTTGCAATAAGAATTGATTCCTGTTAAAGCATTAGTTTATGCTGCAGTTTTCCCGAACAAATAGCTCATTACCATGGTTCTGTCATTGGCCGGTTATCCATTAAAGGAGGACTACAGTCAAGTTTAAAAGTGCTACTGAAAGGATACCTGTACTGAGAGAAATACTGTGGGCTGTCAGTGCTGACCTGCTTCTTAAAATGCTAGCGGTGTGGATGTATCTTGCTTTAATACTCTGAACAAGCATACAGCATGTGAAATCACGCGTTAAAACTAGTGATACATTTAGGGCTGAGCATGGGTTCAAGGTGAACTCAACCCGTTCATAGTTTACAGAAATGGCAAACTAAGACAGCCATTTACCTACATAGCAACCAACTACTAATAATACACTTCCACCACCACGGGACGCCCACCACCCCAAACCACCCCCGTGCGCGTTTTCCGAGCTACGCTGCCCATCCTACAGGCCCGGGACCGGCTTCTTGGGTGTCGGTGGGAAGCTGGAGAGGAGAGCGGTGAACGTCCATTCACCGATCTCCTCCCTGTACTATAGGACCAGGAACGACGCATATTGCATCACTTCCGGTCCCATAGCTGTCATTGCTGGGCTCCTGAAGCCCAGCACTAAGCTATTGAAGTGCTATCTGCACTTCACTTCAATAGCTTATTTAGAGTGTAAAGGTGATGCTAGGGGTCTTTTGGACGCCCAGTCTCACCTTAAAGAGTACCTGTCACCATCAAACTGCTATCACATGGGGGTCTTATACATGAAGGGATTAAAGTAGATGTAAACCCTACTGAATGTGTTTTTAAATTGCAAAATGCTGTGTATCTTTGGATATTTATGGGGTGGGGAAAGAAAGGATTTATACATCTTAAAGATGCAGGTGATTTACAGGCAGCATGCTGGGGGAGACAGAGGCACAGTGTTATCACCCATGTGCAGCACAGCGGCATAGTGGTTAGCGCTTCTGTCTTGCAGCACTGTGGGTCCCTGGTTCAAATCCTGGCCAGGTCACTATCTGCAAGGAATTTGCATGTTCTTCCTGTGCTTGTGTGGGTTTCCTCCCACACTCCAAAGACATGCTGGAGGTTAATTGGCTCCTGTCTAAATTGGCCCTGTATGTGAGATGGGGAACCTAGATTGTAAGCTCCTTGAGGGCAGGGACTGATGTGAATGTGCAACTATGTAAAGTGCTGCGTAAATTGTCAGCGCTATATAAATACCTGTAAGAAATAAATAAAAATAACACAAAGTGATCAAATAAGGACCTCTGTATTAGTGTCAGCAGATGTTAAAGCTTACTTCAAAATTTTCAGTAATTTTTCCTAATTATAGTAAAAAATAAAACCCGCAGTGGTGATTAAATACCACCAAAAGAAAGCTCTATATGTCCCCAAAAAATGGTATAAAATGAATTTCAGTACAGCGTTGCATGGCAGAATAAATGTCAGTCAAAGTACCGCAGCGCTGAATACTGAAAAATGGCCTGGCAAGGAGGGGGTCTAAACACCTGGTCTTCAAGCAGTTAAAGTCACATTAAAAGGAAGACCCTCTCCCCACTGTATGGTATTTGCATTGGTACAGTTCCCCGATGGCATTGCCCAGCTCTCCTTGCCTTCTTTGACAATCCCTTGGCATTGTTTCAGATTTCACGCTGGGTCCAACAAACCCAGGCAAATCTACTCTTTATCTCTTGTCAGAGCTCCTGTTCTACATGCTCTTTCTATGTGAGACTTTAAAAGTGCTGAACCTCATTGATCAGTCAGATTGATTTTTTATTATGTTATTTTGCTTATTTTTTTTTATTGTGAGCTAGACCATCCTAAGCAAAGTTACTATAAATCACCTCTGTCAAAGTGAAGGCAAGTTTCTGGTTGTTAAAGCCTATGACACACTGCACGCAAAGCAGCGCGAAGCAAAGTGAAGCTGAGAGGCGCAGACATTCGCATGCAGTGTGCAAGGGCTTGAGTAGATGAGCGTAGCAAGATGAAATACTTAATCTTCAGCCGATAGGCTCATGCTTATCAACTGAATGGAATTTGCGTCCTGATGCGTGGGTTTATATGCGTGTGCCGATTGGCAGAAGATAACATTTTTCATCTCTGCACGCTCAGATATGGGTGCTCTCACAAGCTGACATGCCAAAGAGAAAATTTCAAGGTCTGCGCACCACAGCTTCCCTTTGTTCTGCGCTGCTTCACATGCAGTGTGTCATGAGCTTAATAGAGCAAAGCTCACTGCCGCATGGAACTATACTGTATTTTATGCCTAGTATTTGTCCAAATGTCCAGGCTTCATTGTCTAATAAAGCTTTAAAACAAGGCATTTGGGCAGGCATGCATCAGCATCACAAAACTATTTTTTTGTGTGTAAGAACAGACCCTGAGAGCTATTGTTAGACTACTCCTGTAGGCACAGCTTTCATCGTGTCTAATATTTCCAGTTTTCTAATAGCAACACTAAAAAACTTGAGGGAATTTTCTTATAAGGCAAGACAGATAATCTCATTCTGACACAGTCCCTTAGCATACATTTTTTTGTCATGCTTTTAATCAACTGCCTCCTACCACCAACTATACCGTGTAAATAATACAAGGGACACGTAGTCCTGCACAGTTTCCCCAGTGTCCCTAGTGAAGGAACGGTTCATACACTGGAGGACCGGACTGGGACTTAATTTATGAATTTGTGACACTACAAAACAGTGGAGAGAGCATAAGTGAGCTCAAAGAAACACAATGGATACTGCTTGTACAGGCATAAAGTAGAACTTCAGACAAAATAGTTTTCTGGCTTAAGGTAGAGCATGGAAGAGTTAAAATTCTGTCAAGGCATTCATTTTGTCTGTGACCCCACCATCCTGTCCTGTTGCTAAGATGCTGTAGGCATTGGATCCTTGCCCTAGCATCACTGGAGAGAACACCATTCCTTGTTTGTATTCCTGTGCAATTGCCGTGCGCTCAGCAACAGGACAGGATGGTCCACAGATAGCTGTAGGAGTTTTTAAACCAGGCCTCAACAGAGTGTGTGCAAATGGTCTACAGGTATTGCATTTACTTTAATTTTCACATTTTTAGAAGCAGCCCTGTTTTTTATTACCTCCTGGGGGCCCATTGACTGCACAGGCTATTTTCTTTAAAAGGTGAACTTAGCCTTTAGCCCTAATTTTTTTTATATATCTATATATAACACACACAAAAACACACAAAATGCACAAGTTGATCATTCTTGGATCCCTCAGTAAGTCTTTACATAGCAGGTGCTTCCAGCAGACAGCAAATATCTATCTCCCTAGTATGTAATCATATTAGGTGTACATGGCCGTGCTTGGTGAATGATTTAAAACTAATTGCATCTGATGGAATTCGATTAACTTTACTCAATCCTTTCTTTATTCAATAACAATATTCTTTATTCAATAAAGATTCATTTATTAATAGCCAGGGTCTACTTCTAACTGTGTAGTCACTGGAATCGTTGAACTAACAAGAGAGAAGACATGGGTACTCAGGACCTTTTTGTACATGAAAATATATCTGCTGGTTATGTAACATTAGCACAGTACACCAATAAACTCAGCTGTGTGTCTGTTGAAGATGAAACTGTTATAATATTTCTTGTTGTGGGAAAATAATGGAGCTTGAGATATGCAGTGGGTTTGGTGCCCACAGTTTGCCCGTAATATGGCACAGGTATAGAATGGGACCCAGACAAAAGGCTGAAGGTTGGGATATTGAATCGGGTCTTCATTTCTGCTTGCTGTGCAGACTTAGAGGGGGGCTTAAAGTAGTATTACATTCTCAAACTTTTTTCAATAATGAATCCAGATCAAACAAATATACATTGCCCAGCAAAGCATTGCCTTATATTTTTGCCCTAACACAGTACAAGATCACAAGGGGCTGAGCAGGCTCCAGAAACCGTTCATCTACTAGCTTGGAGAAGTGAGAAGGGAGGAGAAGGGGTCACGGGGGGAAGGGAGTAGCTTTATTTTTTTTGTATCTGTGTGTTTGTGGAGACACACACAGCTTACCAGCACACACAAGGGTGACTGCATAGAACTCTGTTTGAGAAATGAATCACTCTAATACAGGAAGTCAGGACCAGTGACCAGGGGACCAGCTAATTCTGTGGGAAACTAAAACTTTTAAACATCAAGAAGCAGCATCCATTAAATGGCTTAAAATTCTTTTGACTTTAAAAGGGAACTATGAGGTGCTACTGCCCGTGATATACTGAGGGCGCCGCAGCCAGGACAGATACCGACAATACTGTCTGGATCCACCCAGCTGCGTGAGTGACAGCTGGCTCTGCCTATCTAGAAGCAGAACCAGAGTTTTTATTGGTTTTTGGTTTTCCATTTTTTATACAGAAATAATTTGTTACAGTCAAATATCATGTGCATCATAGCCCATTATCTGGTTATCTTTAATGTCGACACTGTACCCCCCCCCCCTCTTAAAAGTATTTAAGGCCTCAGTGGTTCCGTTAGCTATGTATGCTAGAAGCAGAACCTGCTGTGCCTGCCCCTCCCCCGTCTGTTCCTCCACTCATCGCTGGGGGATCAAAGAGGGGAGGGGGAATCCCTGCGGGTAACGGTGACTGACAGTCACTGCTCTCTGCAGGGAGATGATCAGAAAGTGAGCGAGCGACAGTATGTGTTCGCTCACTTCCCGATCAATAGAGCTGACCTGTGACAGCTTCTTTGTCACAGGTCGGCTCTAACTATGAGGATGAGTGAAAATCACTCACATCATAGTTCTTCTTTAATATCACTTTAATGTGTTCACATTAGAACTCTCTCTGTGGCTTCCAATATGGCTGCAGTCCCTAAGATGCTTGTCCATTGCATTACAGCTCTCTCTTGTAATATACTGTAGTATTCTAACTATTTTCTATACTAAGTTGCTACTAAATCAGCTCTACTGACATGGTATGTAAACATGTTGTTGTAGTTTGTAGGAATGGGTTTGCTTCAAACATTTCTGCAGCATTCTAAACCAGTTGACCATTCATTGGTCAAAAGGTAAATTGTGTGTGGTACATTCCAGCATGTGGAGAAACAAATCATAACATGACAGCTAGAGATATTTTATTTAAAGGAAAACAATTTTGTGGGCCTACACTGCATTTGAGGGAGCCTCTAAAAAAACAGTTAAAGGGTAGGTTCACACCAGCAGTCCCACTCAACAACACGGCTGCATGTCCCTGAACAGTGCCAAGCACTCAATCGAGCCTCATCATACTGTTTCTTTTTCTATTCTTTTTTAAAACTTTATTGAAATGTCACAAGTGACATTTCATTCAGTTACATGGGCTCACCTCAGTGTGATGCTATACAATACCAGGAAGTAGGAGAAAGCCGCTTCAAAGTGAGGGAGATCCCTGGTGCTCAGCAAGTTTGATGCAACTAGTGTGCCCAAAAGATTTTCCATCAATTTCATGTTCTGCTGACAACCCATATGGGGGATTTTCGTTCACTTTTACTTTCAGTAATAGCGGTCACCAGGACAACTAGCGAGGGTAAATCTCCCTAACAGCTACATAGACAGCAATAAAAACTTGACAAGTGTTCTAGTCCTTCTCCACTCTATTTAAAACTAAAAGAAGGTTTTGACTTTAGTTGCACTAAAAAAAATTTTAAAAATTTAAACTAAAATTGTAATAATAAGCTTGCCTAATTGTTCTCCTGGGTTCCAGGATATGGTAAACAGGCATGCCCCCTCTCCTATTTCGCAATTGTACCTAAATGACCCAGTGCCATTGCTTTCAGACGGGCTGTGGACATGGTATGGTGTATAAAAAAAATTAATCAACTACTAACGAATTCTGGAGGACCTGGAACAAGGACTTTTCTTAAAACAGAGGTACAATGAGGCATGTCATAGTGCCTAGAGCATCTTGAAATAGTTGTTACCGACACAGGTACACTTTAAATTATTGGATAAAAAGATACATGACTGACAGTGAGGTAAAACCTGGCTTAACCAAGTGCCTCTTATTCTACGACCATGCAATTGACAGGTCCTAAACAGAGCACTTCCACCGAGAAATCTGCTTTAACATGTCCAAATGGCTGGACTACATCTTACCTTATGTCACCTTACGTTGCTGTCTATTCTTCTAATTACCAACATTTTCACACACACACACACACACAGGGGTCAACGGCTAACAAGATTTCCTGACTAATCAGATGTTCATATGCTCAGAACAAAGCTCTGGCTACAAACACATTGCACAGTCAGGCTAGTTTGGCTTCATGTATTCAGAATGACTTGCAACCAACTGCTACAGTGGATATATATACTTTTTCAAACATTCTGTTAAAAAAAACTGAGTTTTCAATGCCACATTTTACTATTTTAGGATAATTTAAATCAGTAATGATGTATAATTACCTGTAAAGGCATTTCTGAATTTGGGCACGTTTACTGTAAGAATCAGCAGATACTGCAGGAGTGAGCTTGTGTATGCATTAGACAGGCATACAATGCTAAAATTGTTTTATTACCTTGCCAAAATTATCTGCAATTTTGCTTATGCATAGTGAAATGTGCTCATTGCAGTAAACAAGGGAATACCCATCTCATGCTGAGTTACATGTATTTCAAAAGTGTTATTTGCTGTTTAAAGTAGAACCACAGCCAAATCGTTTCTTGGACACAGTACATAAAGATTAGAACATCTGTCAGATGTTTATAATACTGTCTTTGCCCCTCTTGGGAACATTCCCTTCACCTCTTTTCTTGGTGACTGCATGTCCCCTGAACCAGAGTATAAAAGTCAATCTCTCTAACTGGCACAAAGACAGCAGCAAATGTTTTAACCCTTCCTCAAATCAAAGGAAAGGGTTTTTGGTCAGAGAGTTAGACTTTGCAAACGTCTATTAAATCCTTGTGTTTGTATAACAAGACCTTCTCATTAAAGTTTACAGTCTATGGGCAATTAATTTTTACAAACCCCAGCATTATGATATCTACATGGACATCCAGTTTAGTTTTATATTATCTTAATCTTGTCTATGTGATAACTTAACACTACCTGTATCACAGAAAAATTTTAAACATATTTAACGGTTAAAATTATCAACTGGCTAGGATGGAATATTCCAGCAGATGCCCCATTTTTGTGATCAATGTTATAAAACCACAGTTGCGTTTTGGTTTATGACACATTTTGGTGAAAAGAAGTCTATTCAATAGTTGGCTAATTTTCCAATGAAGAAACAGAATTGTGCCATATCAGAAACAAGCAGTTTATTGGTCATAATAAGAACTGGTCGTTTAGAAATAGCATGGGCAAGTGTAGTATATTTAGCTGGTTGGCAGTATATCTGGTAGGTGTCAACTGGTATACATGGTACACATGGGACTTATGGGATGCAGCTAACTGAGGTTGTAGATGACCCCCCTACCCCACCAATACATATTATTTTATGGCCATGTTATCCCTGTTAGAAAGATTTGCCTTAATTTCTTGTCCTTGAAACAGTATTGTCTACAGAAAAAGAAGTAAAAAAAAAAAGGAAGAAGAGGGCTAGAGACAGCAAAAAAACCTGTTGTAGCTGTTTCCCACTTTATCCAACACTGTTTTGCCAGAGATACATTTTAAGCTTGTTGTCTGGGGTCTAAGCTGTTTTTTTCCAAATGAAGTAATGTATGCTTGGTTGGCCAAAACAGCATCCATTGGCAGGGGTGTGCTCCTGGTTGCTTAGTCTAAAGGTGGCTGAGAGGGAAGAAGGATCAGTGGGGAGTGCTTTGAAGTTGAGTATAAGTGAGTCAGGGGGATGGGCTTTAAAGAGACTTTGTCACTTGCCGTGGATAAGAGTCTCTTTAATTTGCACTTACTACTGTCTTTTGCAGCCAGGTTTAAAGGCTACTGTGTGTGAGTAAGGCTGCCGTGTGCTCAGAGAAAGGGAGGTAATTGGAACTGGGACAGCTGGTTTTTTGCAGGCCGCATTCAGAGACTTTCACAAAATATGGATACCAGCATCTATATGGATTAAGCTGTTGCAATAGCCAGATTCGGAAGGTGAAGTCACCTGGGTGCAAAGTATAGCCACTCAACAGATATCTTGTATCTCCTAGATTTGAGTGCCACACTTTCAAGTCGGTCACAATAATACTTTTTAAATAAAACATCTAAATTATGTTTTTCCAGAGCTCATCAAAAAATATAAAGACAATATGTTACAGATAAAGAGTCCATTTATAGAAACATCAGGAAATGAGAGAGGTGGTGTTGCCCAGCTACATTTATATTACTGCTGTAATGTTCTAATGCATGTTAGCTAATGAAAGCTAACCCCTCAATGGTTGCTTCTGGCAATGCAATATAGAACATTCTACACAACATCACTTTAGAGGGAAGTACAGATACCATATGTAGTGATACATACTTAATGCCTTGTGCTTGTGAAAAGCAAAAAAGAGAAATAACAAGACAGGTAATTATTGCTGGAGCTTTTGACAAGCCTCCCATAATCTGCCATTAAAGCCTTTTACACAGTTACCTTGGTTAAGGCATTATTTTAGTCTCTGACATTTGCTATAATTTCAGTTTATCTCATCCGGGTCAAATTTATGCAGTACATTTCTATTCCAAAAAACAATAATGTTTATTATGTGTAGCGTAGCCTAGAGACATTATTGGTAAAATAGAAAGATAACTATTTGTGACTCATTTGTAATGATGAGCGCTTCTTTTTCCGGTGTATACATTTATATATGTTAGTGCCCATTACATTTGTAAAAGGCTGTAGTTAAAGTGTAATTCCAGGCAATTGTTCTATTTTAGTCTTGGATATAATGGGTAGGAGTAAAAATCTCCCCCAGTCTTCTGGACCATGAGATGCCCTGTGTCAACCGACCCCTTCCTCTGAAGATGGGCTGTCAAGAACACATCTCCTGGTCTTCTGGGCTACAGAGGGTGATGTTATAACAACACCATCATCAAAATGGCACTATCTACTTTGGATCCTAGAGTACTGTTAAATTGAAATGTCTGATCACTGTTTGAAGTGCAGCTAGGATTTGTCAGTTATCATATTGCCATTGCAAGCTGTGGGCATTACTAGGGGCAAATTTCAAGTCTTTGCCAACTGCCAATTAAGACCACAATACAAGGAAACTGCAGTCCCTCTAGGGGGAAGGTTAATGTCACTGGTGTATGATATGATGTGTGCACCGCTACTCTTCACACTCTATCTGACACAGTGAAATAACTTTATGGTGCTCTTATGGTCACATTTCTGCACTTTTGGCAGTAAATTTAAAGTGAACCTGTATCCAGACTATGCACATTACAATGCTGTCTGAATAAGCAGTAAAAACAGTTTGAAACAAGTCAGTACCTGTTGGAACTGTGGAGAAATGCATCATATGGGTCAGTTGCACCAAGGTCTTCTGTTGCAGTACATTTGAGGCACATCCCTAATATGCATTTAAGGCAGCCAATTCATTTGAATGCTTTGTCAATGCACCAAAACAGAATTAAATTAATCAGACCTGTACCATTGGTAACAGTGCATTACCCTGTGTTGCAATTAGGTGCACTCCCTTAGGCCCTATTCACACATAGGCAACAGCGTTTTTGCGCATATTATTGTACACTTTTGTATAGCAGTTTTGCACATTTTGCGTGCGTCTGATACACATACGTTAAGTTGCGCTTTTCAGATTGTGAGACATTAATGGAAAACGGTAAATGTGTGCAAAAAAGTGCAAAACCGCTTGTGTTGTGCGTTTCCAGGCATTTCCAGTGAAATCTATGGGGCAAATTGCACAGCAATCAGCAGAAAAGTAGCACATGTTCTTTTTCCAACAAGGGCCATAGAAAACAATGGAATTCCTTGTGTTGAGCTTTTTGTTGCTTCAAGACTAAAAAATGCCTAGGTTTGAACGGGACCTTGGGGTGTCATTGAAAATTAGTGCTTTTATAGTATGTTTTTACAAAAGAAGCACAGAAATCACAGCTCCTCTCCCCTTTATTTGCAGTGGAAGCAGAATCTTGGCAACCTGTCAGCCTTCTAATGTAAACAAACACCAGGAACTTGTAAACTGCTAGAAATTGGCTGAAACCAGACTTAAGCCTCCATCTGAGTTTTTTTGTCATGTTTTAAAAAAGTGCATGGGCTCTTTTTGAGCAGAATTGTACATTTATGGACATATAGGGGGTTATTCACTAAGGAGCCGAAGGATACGGCCATAGCTGCAGCCGATTCTTCAGCTCTCTTCAGCCACCTCATCCCCTAAGTTCAGTCGAACTGAAGGGCTGCTGTATGGGCTATTCACAATAGCCCGTACAGCAGTCGAAGGCAGCCGAGCGGCTCAGCAGATCCAAGGGCATATGCTTCGGCTCGACTGAGCCGAATGACAGCTGAAGCGTGGAGAAAGGTCGGCCTAGGCCGACCGATCCCCATGCAAATGACAGCTGGGCGGAGCCAGCCGCAATATCACGGCTCGCTCCACCCACTTGTAATGACAGATCAGTGTCCCCAAATGACCTGGGACGGTGATCTGTCATAAAACAATATCAACTGGGCAGAGCCAGCCGTTATTGTTATTCATAGTTCGGGACCTGCTAGAAGACTCTGGCAGGTGGCGGCCAATTGGAAACAGTTGGGCAGAGCTAGGTGTCACTGCTAGCTCTGCCCAATTTTTTATATTTTGCCGACATCTTTGCCGGCTTTTTTAAAATTGTTTTTAATTTACTTTATTTTTCTTCTCTTCAAACTTTTTTTCCTATTTACTTACATTTTTTTATTATTATTTTATTTTTTTAATAACTTTTTTATTCATTTTACTCTTTTTCTATTCTGCTCAGTACTTTGGAGATACCGAGCAGAATAGCTGAGCCAAACAGTGTTCGGCTCACTATACTTCGGCTAGGTTATTTACTTGGCTGCCTTCGGCAGCTTTGTGAATAAATTCCATAGACTTTAATGGAAGTGTGTGGAAAACATCTAAGAAATGCGCATAACATGCTTTTATACAACAACCATCTTCTTCTAGTAACTAGCTTTGCATTAGCTAAAAAAAACTGAAAACGCCTCAAAAACATGTGAAAAACATGCAAAAAAAAACCTGAAAATGTTCAGGTGTAAATGGGGACTTAAGAGTCTCTGTTGTGATCTTTGAGGATCTTTAAAAATGAATTACTTCACAGTAAATGCAACCAGAGAGTTTACCAAATGCCAGCTTTTACTGCTTAATAGGAATCAATAAAATGTTAATGTTATACATAGTTACATAGTTTGGTTGAAAAAATAGAAAAAAGTCCATCAAGTTCTACCAATAGATTGAAAAAAAAAGGATGAATAAATAAGTATGAATTAATAAATAGAAAACTTCTAAAAAGAGAACACTGTAACCACAGTTGATCTAGAGGAAGTCAGAAAAAAACCCTATAAAGCATGGGCAAATTTGCCCATGGGCTCTAACAGGTGGGAAAATCCTTCCTGATCCCCCTAAGGTGAAAACTTTTATTTTGTTTAAACAATCAACTGAGCTAACAAGAACTGGTTCCTGAGGGAGCCTATTTCACATGATATATTTATTTAATTAAAGGCAGTGCTGTCCCTATAATGAGGCAGTCTGAGGTGGTTGCCTCAGGTGGCATCGCATTGGGTCACGTTATGGGGCAACCAGGGCTTTCAGGCAAAGATAAATTTTTTGTAAGAATAGGAAAAAGCTATTTCAACAGTTGGAATCACTTGTTATCTCCCTCTTGAAAATCTCTACACAGAACCATGCTTGCCCATTGCAGCATGCAGTGGTCAATCAGGCTATGAATGCCCACCCTAAATGTAGGAAAATCAGAGAGATAGCAGTTGTATGTGGGAAAGCTTATTCAGCATTAGTCACATGTGATTCTTCTATATTTGGTGTTGCTCATTGCAAGTAGGTGTATAGCGACATAAGAGCCAAGAAAATATCTAAGCAAATGAAAACCAGGGGCTAATAGAATTTTTCTTCTGCTAGTTCCATGGATGTAATTAATTCTGTGATATTACAACCGAATTACCCACCTCTGCAAATCCCTCTTTCTTCTACAGTTATTTGTAGGAAACACAAAGAAGTAAGGAATTAATTTGAGCAAGCTTTTTGTAAGTGTATCATTTAAAGTAGATGGCTGCAGAATATTTGTTTTTATTTGACATTTTTGCATATATAATAATTCATAAACATCCACACACACATTCTGCATTGGGGTGTGCATTGGAAGAATGGGGCAATGCCTAGCAATTGTATTGCCTCAATGTACCTCATACTACTGTACAGGGGGTAAAACTGTCAGACTAACTGTATCAGAGATAAAAATAAAGAAAAGTTCATTTCTGTACCAAAGTGGTTTGTGATTTTCACTTTTATTTTCTTACCTGGATATCGTCCTGTGAATTCAGCAAACCTTGTGTGGATTTTTATTCTGCAGGATTCTTAGCGGGTCTTGAAAATCAGTATGCATATGTTCTGGAGATTTTTTTAAAAACTGCAATTCGCTGGAAAACTTTAGATAATTTTAGTCTGTCTAATTCAAGGATCAATTCTCTCATTTCTTTTAACCTTCAGAAAGGGGTCAGAGTTGTAATAAAATAGACTAGCTTCACACCCTTTATTAGCCACTATATGATTTAAAATACGTAACTTCCATTAAATAAATCTTTCTGGCTTGGTGAGTTATAGTTGCTCAGTTGCTATTAAAACCCAGGCAGTAATTGCCAAGAATCCAAGGCTGGAACCCTGTAGTGACTAACTTTACCAGGCTTATAAACAGAAAGAGGAATACAGATGCTGGAGGAGTATGTGCAATATAGGTGTTAATGTTGTGGAAAAACAAGCTATCGTAGAACAATATAGAATTTAATAAAAATAGATACAAAATAACCAGATACAACCAAAATGTGCAAGGCATACTATGTATAGCTATATACCAAATAGTAAGGCAACAATGGAAAAGGTAGAAAGGGAACTGGGCAACAGGTAAGGTATCTGGTAAGAAGAGGTCAAAGTGAGACGCAAAGCAAGTCAGAAAAATGGGAAGAATCCTAAGGCAATGAATAAGGGGACAGGTGGAGGTAAGCGGCTAGGCTCTGATGGTGATTGAAAAGAAAAATCCAATGGGTAATGGGAGACAGTGGTGGATAATTGAATTACAATACTTCAGAGCTACTGGCATACACTGCTAACAGCAGGAAAGCAGAAGAATGGCAAGGTCCTGATAGTAAAATAAACACAAATTGTACATGTAACCTGACATATAGTGCAGACTTGGCTGTTCTTGTAAATAATGAATTCTATATAAAGCTAACATTGTTGCAAAAATGTACATATTTAAGAAATAAATCTTTTAAAAAATGTCTTGTTTCACCAGAGATACTTAACTCCCAACTGTTATTCATATGGAGGGGCAAGGAGACCAATTGGAACCAAATCCCTCTATTTAATTTTCTCCCTCTATTGTCTCTCTTATTGGTCTAAAATATAGTCTGTTTAAAAAAAAAAGGATTATATATACAGCTTTTTTAAAAAAAAAGGATTGTTTAGCACTGAAAGTTATATAGCACCTGAACCATTCATCTACCTCGAAATTATTGCATTTGTTATTTTGAAATGCCAGTGTCAAAGGAGGGAGCGGTGAAAATAGCACTTGTGGGTTTGACCAATCAATTTATGCATATTAATTATTCATGGTCTATGTAACGGTTCCCTCTTCCCGTGTTAGAAAGTTGGATGGTATAGAGATGATCTCTCTGAGCACTGAATCTAGACAATGAACAATATATAAGACATTTCTAACCCAAGGGCTCAAAAAGGATTACTACAGAAATCCCACCAAGAGAATCAAAAACCTACAAAGTATAGCATAATACGCCTCTATATTTCTATACATACAGCAAACTAAGTTAACTGCAAACAAATGAAGACCGCAAAAAAAGGGTATGCTTGTTGTATGATCAAGTACCATCCTACAATACATTGTTTTACTGCTTCTAAAGGGTGGGCTGCTTGCCCAGCCAGATACCCTGGGTAAAGCACATTCCCCCAAGGAGCCACATTCTATTTGCCCCTGGTGCTCCAAGCTATTTATGTCCTTTAAAGGTGAACTCCAGACAAAAAAACTTTAATGTAAATATATAGCTCAATAGCCACATGGGAAATTAATGCACCAAATGTCTTTTCTAATCCAAATATTCCTTGTTAAAGTAGCAGTGGCATCATCACTGAACTGCATATAGCCTGGGCAGAGAGCAGGGATGTAGGAGGGACCCAGCAGCTCCACCCACTAGAGGCTGTATACAGAAAACTACAGAAGGGGCCGGATACAAGACCAGTCACTCTGCACAAGGAGAGATAGCTCAATAGCCACAGAGGAAATGAATGCACCAAATGTCTTTTCTAATCCGAATATTCCTTGTTAAAGTAGCAGTGGCATCATCACTGAACTGCACATAGCCTAGGCAAAGAGCAGTGATGTAGGAGGGACCCAGCAGCTCCACCCACTAGAGGCTGTATACAGAACACTACAGAAGGGGCCGGATACAAGAACAGTCACCCTGCACAAGGAAAGAGAGCAGCAGTGACCGCTCTTAATACAGGAAGCTCCTGCATGGAAGCCAAGTTTCACATTGGATTACTGCACAGATCTGGAAGAAATACACAAAACACACCAAGATTCAAGTAAGAATACACATGGCTCTTGTATTTAGACAATATTTGCTTATCCCGGAGTTTAGCTGTAAAGGTGAAATTATAAAGGCATCCTAGTTACAGCAATTAGTTCACATTTCAGTATTCTTCACTTTGCATTACCATCACTAGCCCACTGGACTGACGTAAGCTAATGTAACAACATTATGACATAACATATTACATAATTAACAACCTAATGTTGCTTTGGCCAGCACAGTTCACCGTGCACTGTTACAATACTTGATAAATAATGAACGAGGAAGACACTATGAAAACTGCAGTGTCACAATTAATCAGAATTCATTTTACTAAAGGCAGACCAATAAAAGATTTGTTCTGCATTAAGCGATGGTGAGGTCTATGGATATCTACAACCTTACAGCCTAACAGAACCCCAGTTGCTCCTTTGAACTTTAGGATAAAAGCTTTACCCCCCCTGAAGCAGAAGCCTTTGTGGAGAATGTTAACGGAACTCAAGCTACGGGAAGTAATTGCCATATAACTTTGTCATCTTAAATCAGCCCGGCCTGACCTGAAATCAATTAAAATGTCATAGGTTCATTTAAAAAGACTTTTACCTCTTCACTCTTATCATTTAACTATAAACTGGCAGGGAACCCAGTAGCTTTCTGGTAACAATGGTGCTTTTTTGTGCAAAACGGATCAAGGGGTTTTCTGCTTTCTTTCAAGAAACACCACTTTTCAGTAGCTGAGGCACATTGACATACATATCGTATGTCATAACCTTTACATCTCTGCTATGCCAGTTTACGGTGCTTGGCCCTTTATCAGAGGCAAATCAGTGCCAGTGTTATCATTAGATACAGGGCCATCCCCATGCATCTCCTTGGGTCACATGGGGGGTGGGGGGGGGGAGTGTCAGCAGGCAGAGAGGCATGGCCACTAGTGTTCCTACTGTTCCTAGTGTCCCAGGTTGCGAAAAGCCGGGCAGGGAGATGGTTTTTTATAGACCATACACATCTCATCTGTGTATGTATGTGTGTGATTTCACTTGCACTGTATCACATGTCTTGTCTGAGGAAGGGGATCCTGTGTGACCCTGAAACGTTGCACTTGTGTGATATGTATAAAGACGCATCATATCTGTAATTGGAGTGCTGGTGTTCTATTCATATGATGTGCATGTGACGGTGCCATCCGTCGACCACCATTGCACCCAACTGCTCATTCTTGGATTAAGCGGTCAGGAGTGCGATGGGTATATGGATTTAAGCTTATGCAATGTCACAACATTTATTTGCATCCAGAGTAGCATTCATTTGTCACCAAGATTTTGTAGTGATGATGGGAGAGTTGGGACACTGCGTAATGTCTTCTCCAGCACATGCCATAAATTCTCAATGGGGTTAAGGTCTGAACTCTATGAAAATGATGTCTCATGCTCCCTGAACCACTCTTTCACAATTTGAGTTTGATGTATCCTGGCATTGTCATCTTGGAATATGCCGGTACCATCAGGGATGAAAAAAATCCATTGATGAAAAAAACAGGTCATTCAGTATATGCAGGTAGGCAGCTGACCTCAATTTTTGGGCACATTACGTTGCTGAACTTAGACCTATTATCCAATGGAAGGCTCTGACCTATTTGCTTAGCTAGATTCTGGTGGTGACTTTTTTGGCCAGGCAGTGTATATTCAATCTAATCCCTACAATTCTGACAGTGTTTAATTGTTTGATATCAGACATATGCTTTGGCCTTACAGTCATCCATAACCCAAAGGTTTAAATAGAACATCCAGCTTGAACCAGACTAAAACATGATATCAGTATTGTATACGGATTATGCTAGACATCAGTACGGCAAGAAAAACATATTGCTGTACAATGTCTACATTTTCTGACCTCTCACACCAAAATTCCTCTTATATGCTCTTGAACACTTACAGCATGACATGCTAACATATTCTGCTTGGATGTGGTCCATCTCAAAGCAACAATGAAAACAGGAATCCACCTGTGGAAGTTGTGGGTACACTTAACATTGTGCCATGTGAAACTGAGAAGCTGCCAAAAATCATATTTAGGAGTCAATCTGAGTACAAAACGTATTAAAATGAGTGAAACGCAGGCAACGCGTTGGTAAAACACTAATTACGCAGATAAAAGGGACAAACATTGCTGCTATCAATCAACTTGTCATCAAACTCACAAATCAACATCCTTTCCTAAGTCTTGCAATACAAGCTGCAGTAATAGGCACATTATGTACGTCTTCCTCCGTTTTTTTCAATCTGGCACTTATTATTTTTCAACAACGGCAGCAGCTACATTGACTTTAACAATGTATATCTTTCTATTAATCAAAAGGGACTTAAACATATGCATATTTGAAAATACAGATCACGCTGCTTACAGCTGGCAGCTTTTAAGATAGAAATTCAGTAAAGCCCAAGTCCATCATCCTGACAAATTACATATTGTAAGGCAGTGCAGTGAGATCATCAACTTTGAATAAGGTATTCATCGCCTACGTTGTCCCATCCTGTCTGAGCAGGCTTTTGAGGTAGCCTATGTGTCCAATGGGAAACGTTAATCCTATGCACATTGCCATGGTGATTTATCTACAGATGTCTACAGTAACCCACATTTGTCTACGGAACGTTTGCAAAGACACAACATGCCATTGTGTGCCACATGAATAGAAACAACACTGAAAACTATGCCTAAGGGGCACAGCAGGTATTTCAAGAGCCTGTGCAATACAGCAAGGTATATAAAAAAGTATTATTATTTGAATATTTTATTTTCCTGCCTTATCATGTCAAATATGCTAAAAAAAGTACACAAGCATGAAGTCCAAACTTCTAAAAGCGACAATCAATATTGAGAAGTGACTAACAGCAATGCAGAGGGAACTCAGAATTTTATTATTTCATTATTACTTAACATAGGAAAATATGGTAAGGAAGCCAGCTACTGCATAAAAGCTGAAATTGATCGAGATGCACTTGGTTCAGGGAAGAATAAAAGAATAAGGAAAAAATGGCTGTAATTATATATCTGCCATCAGGATTTAATATTTAGAGCAGTGTTGTTAAGCAAAGTACGATCGCTGCATAGCAACCAAACTCCAGTTTACTGTCATCAATTCAGTTAAAGGATTTTTCTCTTTTGATGGGTTGCTAATGGTTGCTGCGATTTGCATTCCCTTATTTATATGCATTATGTGATCTATGCAGCCATATAATGCATAACATAAGGGGTCTATTTGCAAATGTTTGTGCATGAGATTCATAAAACTTTCACCCAGGGTTTACACATTTTACACATTTCTCCAATTGAATCTAGATAGAAAAATGTGAAAGTCATGCGAATATATTTATAAACACAACTAATCCAGCAGGCAATTTATATTTCAGTCATGTAGGTATGAAATGGCTGTACTTTTTTTTATTGCAATAAGGTATGATGTATCCTGTCATTGGCTGGGAAATGACCTGATGCGTTGGATAGCAGACTTTCACTCACATGTCATGTGAACAAGTCATCCTCTCTACCTATAGTTCAAGTGTGTCACAGACTGCGATGACGCTACTGCGCTGACAGCAGGGACATGAATGGAGCTGGCAATTGAAGATGAATGGAGTCAGCACACCTGAAATGCAGCCACCCAAATGAACAAAAGCAGCACTGTGATGATGCACAGAGCACATAGCAGCACAGCGATCCCACATTGAGCACCACTGCATGCTCTTGTGTTGTCTGGCATCACTGTCTGAATTATTAGCATCATGAATCTGCCAAACACAATCACAGTGTATGATTGAACACCCCATTGCTGTATTCACCAAGAAACACACTGCTGTCACTTTGTCTTTTTTTTTTTAGCACATTGCACACCCTGTCATGGTTCTGCAGCAAATCACTTTATATCTCTAGGGGAGAGAGTAGGATGGATACAAACCTAGGATGCAGTGCTGTCAAAGTTGTCAAAGAAAATGCAACTCTTTATAGAATAATCATCTACTGTATTTGGGAGGGGGGGTCACTTTGTGACATCTGCAAGCAGTACAACAAATGCTGTTATATTAATGAGAAGGGGAATTGGGCTCCAGCATAAATAAGTCTTAAAAGGGAAAGGTGTGCATTTTATAGACCAGATCGCTGAAGTCAGCTTGTGCAGTTTGCAAAGTGTCTCCTTTGTGTTGGGTTAATGAATGAAGGAGACAGGCTGCTGCTTATTGGGATGAAGAAGTAAGTAGACCAGAGGAGAGTCTCCCCTCCTTACCTCTGGAAAACGCTGCTGCCAAGCTGAGCATCACTAGAGATGACATCTGCAACATATTCCTTGTAGCGGATCCCTGCATCCTTGGATCCTGTCTAAACTTGCTGCTCCTGACACTTTAAGAGATTCAACCAAATAAATCATTAAAAGCCATTCCAACGGGGGCAGTCATCAAAGTCACATTAGGTGCTGGGGTCCCTCTGGTGTGTCCCTCTCATCTCCTTCTTCTATCGCTGGGGATCTGAGCAAATGGGGGGGGGGGGGGCTCAAGCGCAACAACCTGCAGATTGGGAGATGTTTCTTCTTTCCTTCCTTGTACTGTGACAACAGGATCAAACGTGATTAGGGGGACAGAGGAGACAATGTAGATCCAGAAGGCAGAGGGCTGGGACTGATCTAGGAAAGCAGTGAGGATGGTCCAGGCTGGAGCAGATGTGTGCTCATCCTCCGGCGGTCCTAGTAGTGGAGGAGCCCCGGTGTTCACATGGATTAGTAATACACGCTGAAAGTTTCCTCGTGTGCTGCACAGCCCATCATGACACGGGCAAAGGCATCCTCGGCTCCCCTTTAGACGTGCCCGAGCCGTGCGGGTCCCCGCCGCCGCTGGGTGGTGCAGGCTGCTCTGACCAGGATCGGTGGAGCGCAATAAAAGAGCTGGACCACCAAGCAATTGGACTTGCTGCACTTTTCTTAAAAAGCACAATAAAGTCCAGTTGCTTTGATTTATTTTTTACAGATATACCATGACCTGGAATGAATAAAGCCTGGTTCACTTCATGGTGGCCAGGAGCAGATGTGTGCTTATCCCCCTGCAGTCCAGGTAGTGGAGGATGCTGCGATTGCCGCCCGGCTCCCTTGATTTCAATGGGGTAATATCCTTGTGGCAAAGAGGCTCACACGTACCTTTTTGTGCGACAGGCGACCCCCATTTTTTTGCGGTCGCGTGTGTGCGCAATTGCATGCGTGGAAACATTGGCCAAAACCGTGTGAATTGCTGACCGCAATTGGGGTGCCATTTGAAACGAATGGCACCGCAAGCATGGTTTGCATTTACCACAATGGTGCGGCATTCGTACAGGGAACCGCACGGATCGCCGCACAATCCCGGATTGCTTAGATGTAAAGAACTTTCACAGACAGACCCCTCCCCAAAGGTTTATCCTATTGGTGTGGCTGGCCAATTATGATGGGAAAGAGTCCATACAGGTGATCTGATCACTGGACAGGGAGATTCTACCTTTCTGCCTTACAGAGGATCGCCACTCTCTCCTTGGCTTGCAATGTCAAATTGCAGGGTTATGAATTGAAGCGCCAAACTCTGTTTAAAGCAGAACTCTGGCCAAATCAAATATTAACCCTTGCAGTGGGGCTACCCCCCGCACTGCAAGGGTTAAGTGCTTGTTTCGCCTAGGGAGCTGAGATTTACTCACCCAAACCGAAATATCAGCTGGCTGCTAAGCCGGTCCCTTCAGCCTTGCTCCCCCTCCGCTCCAGCAATTAGCATTTGCGTCCTCACGTCCTATACACTGTGATGACTCACAGCAGGATCTTAGATTGCCAGAGCAGAGGGGGAGCAAGGCTGAAGGGAGCGGTCTAGCAGCAAGCCAGGATCGTGGTTTGTGTGAGTATATCTCTGTTATTTTAGCCCCCTAGCACTAAATCCTTGCTGTGCTGGGGTAGCCCCACTGCAAGGGTTACGATTTGATTTTTCCCAGAGTTCTTCTTTAATAGTCCAGATACATATTTATTTAATGTAGGCTTAAGGGTAGAATATAGAAATAGCAAACATGTTTCGGGGGCTCTTACAAATACTCCCTTCATCAGGGATAGGAGAGAACGAAAGCGCATATCTAAATACTATCACAGTACTCTCACAAGGCTGTGGTTGCGTATTGATATAGATATTCACTTTTGTTCTCTCCTAGCCCTGATGAAGGGGGTATTTGTGTGAGCAGTAGAAAAAAAGGTGTTTGCATCTGGTTCTGAATTCAAGTTAAATTGAATGTATTTATTAGAGGCATAAAACCTAAAATGCGTTGGCAGGGCTACTGTGTCCAGTTTTATGTCTTGAATAAATAAAAAGGATTTTACCTGGACCTAGAACTGTGTGCAAAAATTATTTTTTTCTACTGTTTATCGAGAAGGGCTGGTGGAAGCCTTGGTTGTGCAACAGTGTTCCGTGGAACTGCATTGGAGAAGGGAGGTAGAGCTCTTTCTGTATGTCTTGTGAGCTTATTTGTAAGAGCCCTCGAAACACATTGACTATTTCTGTACTGTCCCTGAGAAGATAGCTTGTTCTATTTCCTTTATGACTGACAGTGTTGATTTATATATCTGTGAGTTTGATTTTACACAGCCTCACTAACCTGACTGTCCCTGCACTGCCATTCCATTCTTTGGATTTTAGTTCTTTCAATCATGGGGGCTAAGCATGGGGTTTTTTTTTTTATAAATTTGGATGGAGTGGGAAAGGCAACGTTGTCACATTTATATTGCTGTCAGTATCTCTGCTAGGGAGATTCACCCTCTCTATTTGTCCTCGGGAACACTGACATGGGGACTGAAAGTAAGAGAAGAATTCCAAATTTTGAGTTGTCACCAGAATAGAGAGAACATCTTCCTATGGGGATGCTTGTGACAGTGACAACTGTTTAAGAGGGAATTCCACTCACTTCCTGTTCTGTCTTTGGGACAGGAAGTGAAGGAAAATATCTCAAATGGAACACCAATAGCAAAACAATAAAAAGCTGACAGGAGTTTTAAAGTGACTCTGACAACAGTGAGGTGGATGTTGTTGGAAAGGACCATTCAGTGCTGTGGAGGACACAGGAGTTTGACATTCCAGGAAGTGTCACTTCACCCAGAGAGTACTATGCAGCAAAGTGGTGCTCAGCAGATCAGGCCGCAAGAAAGGTAAGATTTTTTTTATGCTTCTTTGCAGACTTGACATATATTCAAGAAAATGTCAGTAAACAACAGAGTAGCTTTAAAGCCCCACTAAACTTTCAGTTTAAAACAGCTAAATAGATTCCAGATGCCTCAAAACAAAAGATGTGAAAAGTCTTCCAGAAAACAGCCACAGCATTAGTAGAAAAGCCTGTCCCCTACCACCATGCTGGAGAGAAGAACCCCTGTTCTCTGTGTGGAAGCAGTGGTCTCTCTGCAGAGGTCCAACACACCTCCTGCTGAGTCAGAGCTAGAGCTCTAATTCTCCATTCAGCAGGGAGCTTGAGCTTTACTGTTTGCACAGCTATAAGTCTGACTCAACAGGGCATGGGTCGGACAACTGCAGAGACCCAATTTAAAAAAAAAAAATATGAATGGGTAGGAGGGGTATTTGCCCAGAAATGGGTTTTAAATATAACTAACACTAAAAGAATATGGAAGCTGCCATTGCTAAGGTCTTCTCAAACTGTGGTTGTCTGTCTGGCATACTGTTACTTGTTACTTTCTCCTTTATACAAAATAAATGATAATCCAGCAGGAGGAATACATCCTATATGATGGCTGCAGAGATCATACCACTGGAGCCTCTAATAGATTTGAGGAACTGTTGTGGAATTCAATTGATACACATCTGTCTAAAATAAAATCCTATTTATGCAGATGAATAGAATATAGAATGACAATTACATTCCATGGATGGCCAAGTAAGAGAAACATGGAGGTTGTCATAGCTGACCTTTGCTTTTAAAGTGCTTGGCTGTCATGTTAAAAGGATGGCGTCAATACGTTTTGAGCACTTCACCCAAAACAGGTATGCACGTTCTGGGTTTCTTTGACTTATTGAAGCCAGAGACAGCCGTGGGCCTACAGAGGTATACCATATTCCTTTTGGTATAGTTTTCTCTAAAGCAGATCAGGTAAAATACAAGATATAAATGAATAGGTTACTAAAAGATGAAATAACAAAACAGTTTTTTTTAAATAAAATATGGGTTATTCACAAAAGGTTGAAGAGTTTGGAGAAGGCAGGAAAAGTGAACAATCTAGGCTAAATAGCTGATTTGGAAAAATTCTCCAATTCAGCTCACTTTCCAGTTCAGCTATGTTGTCCGAGATTGTTCTCTTCTCCTGCCTTCTCCAAACTCTTCACCCGTTTGTGAATAACCCTGTGAAGAAATACAGGTCTATTCACTAAAGGGTGAAGAGTTTGGAGAAGGCAGAAGTGAACAATCTAGGACACAATAGCCGATTTGGAAAAATTATCCAATTCAGCTCACTTTCCAGATCAGCTATGTTGTCCTAGATTGTTCCCTTCTCCTGCCTTCTCCAAACTCTTCACCCTTTTGTGAATAGACCCCATAGTTTCAATTCAGAGATTTTTCCCTGCAGTACTTTGTTCTGCCACTAGATGTCCTCAGTCTGATGACCAGCATATTTCAACCCACTTCATCACTCTGCTTTCTCTTCCTATCAGCATGCTCCTTGCCAGCACATGAACTGATTGGCTACTTCTCTCACAATCCAGCCCTGCCATACAGAGACAGCAAGCTTCTGTATGCAAGAGACTGATATCAGGTCAAATTCAGGTACTTACACTGCTTGTATTTATTACCTTTAGTGCATTTAATGATGTATTAATGACTACAGAGTTGCATCAGTTTTTGCCTTTCATATGTGCCTAGAGTTCAGCGTTAAATACATATACAGCCATTTGACAAGTAATCTATTGCCACATTCTGTATGGGGGACCCAGTAAAACATTAAAAAATAAAAATGTACTTCGCCCAATCCACGCGTCTACATCAATGTTAAAGCTGAACTCTGAACTTCAATAGTGTTCATTTTTTATATATATATATATCTCTTTAATATTCCTTTAATATATTCCTTAATAATCCCAAAGGATATAAATTGACTTTTTTTGAGCACTGAATGCCTTTGCAAACCCAAATAATTCAGTGACATCATCACTGTGCTGCATGTATCCTGTGCAGAGAGCAGAGCTGTGGGAAGGATCTAACAGGCTCCAACCACTACAGGCTGCCTGCAGAAAACTACAGTAGGGGGGCGGATACAAGAACAGTCACCCTGCACAAAGAGAGAAACCTGCAGTGACCGGTCTTAATACAGGAAGCTGTATGGAGGCAACATTTCACATTGGATTACTGCATGGATCTGGAAGAAATACACAAAGCACACTAAGATTCAAATAAGTATACTCATGCCTCCAGGCAATATTTGTTTAACCTGCAGTTCAACTTAAAAGTAAATGAGTTATGGGGGCAAACAATTCTGACTTAGTCTGAATGATAGTTCATTTGTTCTTCTCAGGCTCAGTACTGCCACTGACCAGGAATAAGCATGCCGAAAACTCAAATGCAGTCTTCTGCAGTAGGAATGACCACACCAGGTCCAAACCTGAGCTCCTCTGAACAAAAAAGGGCCATGGGCCATTTACCTAATCCTTTCATTTTTTGAAGAAGGTCAGGTTCAGACCAGTTCGGGTCTGGGTGGTAGAGTGACTTAGTGGGTAGCACTTCCGGCTTGCAGCACTGGGGTTCCCAGTTTGAATCCTGGTCTGGACACTATCTGCAAGGACTTTGCATATTCTCCCTGTGCTTGCATGGGTTTCCTCCAGGTGCTCACTTTTCTCCCACACTCCAAAGACATGCTAGAAGGTTAATTGGTCCCTGTCTAAATCTCCTCTGTATGCCTCTGTATGCATATGATGTAGGGACCTTCGATCTGTAAGCTCCTTGAGGGCAGGGACTGATGTCAATTTGCACTATGTAAAGCGCTGAGTAAAATATGTTGGCGCTATATAAATACTTATAGTAAATAAATCCATATTCTGCAAGTAGGAGTCTCAGAATATACTAACAGGGTTATTCACAAAAGGGTGAAGGGTTAGGAGAAGTGAACAATCTAGGACAACATAGCTGATTTGGAAAAATTCTCCAATACAGCTCACTTTCCAATTCAGCTATGTTGTCCTAGATTGTTCCCTTCTCCTGCCTTCTCCAAACTCTTCACCCTTTTGTGAATAACCCTGTAAATGTTTTAGATCAGCTCGACAAGCAATTGGTATTCTCATTAGAACAGGTCAGCAACACAACCTACAGATTTTCTCAGCACAGGTTCCTTTTATATGAATAATAAACAAACCAGCTTCTCATCCATGTCGGTTCGAAATCATCAAACAGGAATAAAATAAAATAAAATTCTCTGAATTCAAAGGCGTTTCATTGTTGTTTCTGGAAGTGTACCAATTACGTTAACATACATGTATTTTTTCAGAGCTTCTCTCATATGAACACTTTAAGAAAAGAAAAAAAAGACATTCTTTTTAAAAAAAAGTCTACCATGCATTTTTAGAAATTTGAAGAAAAACAATCTTGGTTGCTGAGGGTTTTATCAGTAGTAGAAGTGGCCAGCAGCTTGATGAGGTCAAGCAAGGAACGTGCACATCTAAAGGGATCCTTGGGTTACCATCTATCTTATAACAAGGGAAGCTAGATCTTCCCACTGCAGGGGAGTTACTTGGACAATGACACTGGGGCGGTCCCACTGGCCAGCTGGTCATGAGATG
The DNA here is from genome assembly GCF_000935625.1 of Nanorana parkeri. Taxonomy (NCBI): domain Eukaryota; kingdom Metazoa; phylum Chordata; class Amphibia; order Anura; family Dicroglossidae; genus Nanorana; species Nanorana parkeri. The sequence continues at coordinate 1,510,429 of NW_017306336.1, forward strand.
TGCGGGTAATTGTATTTAGGATTACTGGACTCCTAACCTAATGAAAGTAGCATTGGTCTGCAGGAGCATTCAGAGACTGGAAGGAGAAATGTGAAGTCACCGCTGAAATGTCCACATTGCTGCTGTGACTGGCGTAACAAGATCCTGCCTGGACTAATGTAGAGCTGCAGCTGTTAGGACATTTTATGGATAAAATACCAACTAATCCCTTATTATAGTATGACAGGCTTGCATAATCTTTTTTTTTTTATTATTAACCTTTGCACTGCTGGTTGTGATATCCTATGACATTTATTATTTATTGCTTACAGGGAAGTTTCAGTAAGAACACAAAGCCCCTTTTTGTTATAGGCATTTTTTTTTTTTCCGCCGACTTTAGTCTTAGTATGCTTTGAGGGAGGATATTATGACAATCTGAGGACATTTTACATGATGCTGAAGGAAGCTAAAAGCTGTGTGTTCTGTATTTTTTTTTTTAACATCTGTCAAAGCCATACCATATGTACCAGGAGGTGTATTCCTCATTGTTTTCTACATAGCCTCATCTCAACCTCATATACATTATGAACAGTAGATTTTGGTGGCAACAATTTGGAACTAGTCTTTTTACTAAAATAAAAAGGGGGGGGGGGGGG
>NW_017306336.1:1511090-1518126 GCF_000935625.1 Nanorana parkeri
GTGTGAGAAAAAAAAAAGGGGGGGGGGGGGGGGCAGGGGAGGTGAACATGCCCACAAGGGTTATTATATGCCTGCAGGGATGTGCTGCTTGCAAGTGAAGAGCAAGGCGCTCTATGGTGCAATATATGTGATTGTAAAGAATCCATGTAGAAGTGGGCTTAGGTTTATCCTCAGAGACAGGCCAGATTCTATCACTGCATGAAGCCATTTAGTTATGAATGGAGCCATTAAAAAAGAATCACCCCACTGGAGACATGCTTAAAATTTCACAATTACGTGACCTGGGGTCTCTGTTTCCTCCAGTGCTATCAATTATACAAATATCAAATATGCAAATGGTATTTTACCCCAAAATTCCTACACAAAATAGCGCAACCGAATACCTCAAAATGTTCTGCAGAACCAGGATTGCTAATACATCTACTTTGGCGCTGTCCGAAACTAGTTCAGTCACGGTACACAGTCATATTGCTTCTAAACTCAGTATCTGCAGTTTCACTTATCAGTGCTCCACTTACATGCATTTTAGGATCTTTTGACTCATCCAGAATGGACACATTCACTACAACTGCTCTTTCTAGAACTTATTTTGCTATGCGAGGATTAATAGTTCTAAAATGGATCTCTTGTGCCCGGCTTTCTTTGGAGGCATGGATTACAGCATGGGTCAGCAACCTTTTACACACCAAGTGCCATTTTTTTTTGCTAATAGTAAGCTAAACTCACTAAATATTTTAATACGTTTACCTTGCCATTAGCACCACAACTGTAAGTGAAAAAAATGGAATAACTGGTGCACACACAAAAATGTTTACATGTGCTGAGGCCAACACCAACGCATGACAGACCTCAGACCAGCAGCAAACGCATGACAGACCAAGCGTTTATATTGCACACCGATCAGCCATAACATTATGACCACTGACAGGTGAAGTGAAGCAGAGGCAGTGTGATGCTTTGAGCAGTGTTCTGCTAGAAACCTTAGGTCCTGCCATTCATGTGGATGTTACTTTCACATCTTCCTAAACGTTGTTGCTGACCAAGTACACCCCTTAATGGAAATGGTACTGCCTAATGGCAGTGGCCTCTTTCAGGAAAATAATGCTCCCTGCCACACTGCAAAAATGGTTTTAAGAATGGTTTGAGGAGCACAACAATGAATTTGAGGCGTTGACTTGGCTTCCAAATTCTCCAGATCAAGACAAAACAAGTCCCATCCATGGAGGTCCCACCTGCAGCATACCTTTAACGAGGTCTAGTGGAGTCTATTCCTTGATGGGTCATGCCTGTTGTGATGGCAAAATGGGGACGTGCTCAATATTAGGCAGGTGGGCATATTGTTATGGCTGTTCGATGAATATTGCCTTATCGCTTCTACTAATCACAATGTATTTGCATGACAACAGGCCATGTCATTTGACTGTGACACCTTCATCCTTGCCATGGACGTTGTAATTGTATGCAATATGCACTGTACTATATGCTTTAATGTCAGAAAATGAAATTTGGTTTCTGTGGGTATATGACATTTGTATAATGTTTTTCTGCTTTGTGTTAAGCATTGAAAGTGTTACTTCTATTATGATTGGACATTGAACTGTCTTGTTTCTATTTCTATACACAGTATGTGTGGCGTTTTTGAAAGTGCAAAATGATTTCAATAAAACCTGATTTAAAAAAAATATAGGTGAATAGGACTTTCAAGGTTCCAGCACAAATGTAAATATTAAAATCAGATTTATTGTATTACAACATTTGTATGAAATTAGATTGTTCTGTACTTATTAAACATACTGGGGGGGTTTATCAAAACTGGAGCAGGCAGAATCTGGAGCAGTTGCCCATGCCAACCAATCAGTATCCACCTTTCATTTTGAAAACTTAACTGAAAAAAACTGAAGAGAGAAGCTGATTGTTTGCCATAGGCAACTGCTCCAGATTCTTCTGCTCCAGTTTTGATGAATCCCCCCCACTGTATTTATTATTTTGTTTACTCTTTCTAATACAAAAAATTACATTGATCTTAATACTTATTTGTGTTGGCACCTTGAAAGTGCCATTCACATTTTTTATATTTGTAATTTTGAAATATTTTAGGGATGTGGTGCCATGGTTACCAGCCAATCCAATTTATTAGATTCAGTGCTATCAAAGAATATAGTTGCTGGAGTTGCTTGTCATGGACACTAATGTGGTCGCTGGACATACTGTTAATGCAAAGTGGTACTCACGGTACCGAAAAACATTAATTGAAGTAAATGTATTTACACACCTATAAACCTAATCTCCTACTCTCTGACAATTGCAAATTGCCAGAAAACCACATTCCTATTAAAAAAGGCACTGAGCTTTTGTAAATCTTACATAACCAGAAGGACGTGCAGAGGAACTGCTGAGGTCAACCCTTCAGACCCTTTCATTTTCCCTGGGATGTGAAGGAAAGACTTATAGTACATACTGCAGTACCTAGGGGGTTTTGACATATGCCATTCTGAACATTTAGGGGTCTATTCACAAAGCTGCCAAAGGATTTCACAAAGCTGCCATAGCTGCCGAAGGATTTCACAAAGCTGCCGTAGCTTCAGCTGATCCTTTGGCTAGCTTTGGCCCCAGAACCCCTTAAGTTCGGTAGAACCGAAGGGTTGCTGTACAGGCTATTCACTATAGCCCGTACAGCTCCCGAAGTTGGCCGAGCGGCTCAGTCAAGCCGAAGGCTAGTGCTACTGAGAGCTGGGCGGAGCCAGCCGTCCTCTCACGGCTGGCTCTGGCCACCTGCATGCAGAGACAGATCAGCATCCTCTGGTTACCAGGTAACCAGGGACGCTGATCTGTCAGTACACTGAGAACCCGACGGAGCCACCGTGATAGTTCTCAGTGTGTAATGACAGTTCAGAGTCCCTGGTTACCTAGTGACCAGGGGACGCTGAACTGTCATGAGAGTTTGTCGGAGCCGGCGGTGATATCAAAGCCAGCTCTGCTAAGCTCTCATTGTAATGACAGCTGGTCCCGGCCAATAGAAAACAGTTGGGCGGAGCTACTGGGTAACCAGGGACGCTGTTCTGTCATTACAATGAGAGCTTAGCGGAGCTGGTTGTGATATCACCGCCGGCTCCGACAAGCTCTCATTGTAATGACAGCTGGTCACGGACAATAGAAACAGTTGTGTGGAGCTAGCTGTCACTGCTAGCTCCGCCCAATAAGTTTCTACTTTTTTTTACAGTTTTTCTATTCTGCTCGGTACCACGGAGGTACCGAGCAGAATAGCTGAGCCGAATGCAGCGAGTAGCCTGCCGGAGCTTCGGCTCAGCCGATCCAGATGTTGGATCAGTTGAGTCGAACTCCTTCTGCACTTCGGGTCGGCCTAGCATGCTGAGCATGTTCGGCAGACCAGAACCCAGCCGCAGCAAGCCACTGTACGGCTGATTTCAGACGGTATACGGCTGAAATCAGCCGTACAAGCCTGAAGTGAATAGCCGAACAGCGTTCGGCTCACTACACTTCGGGTCGGTTATTCACATGGCTGCCCTCACCAGCTTTGTGAATAAAACCCTTAGTATAATGTTTTTCTTGATACCTATAGCTAATCATCAATGGGAAAGCCAGATATGTGTACACTAACAGGCACACAATTATGATAGATGTTTTCTGTCCAACTTTAAATGAGGTTTAATATTTGGAAAGGAATATGAGGGGAGGATCTGAAAGAATAAAAATTAAGTAGTAGTGAGGAATTGACTTTAAACAGACAAGTGGCCAGATTATAGTAATTCAAGTGTTTAAACATTCTTTTTAATGTGACACTAAACTCAGGAGTTAAAGTAGAATTTTTTTATGTTGTTTTGTTTTTTTGCATATATCTACTGCTAGCAAGCAGTAGACATATGCAAAAACATTTTAAAAAATAGTTATCAAACAGGTTATTACTTACCTCTTTCTCTGCTGCTCGCTTCTGTCCAAAGATCTGAAGATTCTCGAGCGGTTGTGAAGGATCATGGGGGGGGGGGCGCATGTGCAGTAGAGATCTTTGGCCGGCAGCAGAGGACAGACACAGAGTAAGTCAATGCACGCAGCCCGGCGGCTTGCACCCGCACAGACACCGTGAGACAGGAAGACACAGCTGTCAGCGCTGGATCAGAGACCGGGGGCCAGCCCTGGGGGGGACTCCTTAAAACTGCTGGAAAGAAGATGATCAGATCAAGAGGCATCATTTAAGGTAATTCCTTAAAAAAGCATGGGGGAGTGTCACTTTAAATCTTAGAAATGCATTTAAGTCACTATTAACAAAAATGTATCTTATTTATGTATCACTATCATTCATCTCTGAATTCATACTGATGCTGTCCTTCCTTCTGGAGGGTGGCTGCTTTTGTTCCCATGAGTGTGTTGTAAAGTAATCACTGCTGCAAGCTCACTCCCATGATAATAATGTTTACAGCAGAAGCAATGACGTTGCTCTGTCAGCTCACATTGCTCCTTCATCCCAGAACCCTTGCTCTTTGTTTACCTTGCAGATTAGAAGGCAGGAATTCGGTTGAGTGCTGGGATGTGCTAGGATTTTGAGGATGTATTCCTCCCCAGTAACTACATCTACAGAGGTCAGTCATAGTTTCTTATAAAGCTTATTTACGGCTTGCTTAGAATATGTAATTACTTAAAAGTCTATAGCCTGTCCACAGGCTCACTTTTCAACCCATATATATTGAAATGGCGAACTGACATAATGTGACCACTCTTTGGAAATTCAGAAATTTTTCAGCTTTGCTGACTCTCCTTCTCCTTAATAAGTACATTCATCTCTCTATAACAGAGGAAAGTATTCCAATTTCTTCCTGTAAGCTCTTACTCTCTTTTATACTATGCAAAAGTTTAGGTATTAACCAGTATGATAACATGCGAAGGATGGTGGCAGATGCATACTTTAGTAGTGTGTACATATTAGTTGTTTTTCTGTTACAAGGAAACATTGTAATTTTATTAATATTTAGTGATTTCAGAAACTCTTTAATGGAAATCTATAATGGTTTTGGGTTAAATTCTAGGTTGTTTTTAAGGAAAATTGTTTTGCCAATAAATATTGAATTAATGACTAAGGATTCCCAGAGCACTGTGGGCTAGCTAAAGAGATAACACATCTGTAGCTGACCGCCACGGGGCTTGATTCTGATGGAAACTTCAGCTCGCTTCGACTGCAGAAACCCTTCAGTTCAACCATACCGGAGGGCTGCTGTATACACTATTCTCAATAGCCCGTAAAGCAGCCGAAGTAAACAGCCAAGCCAAACGCACATGCTTCAGCTCGGCAAAACCGATCACACAGCTGGAGCGGGGAGCGGACCAACTCCCTGAAAATTGTAAAAAAAAAGAATTTAAAAAAAGTGGGCGGTTACCCTACCAATTTATTCCGACCCTTCAAGTCTGGTAGGAATGTTAGTAGGGGCCCCTAATGTAAAAAAAGAAAAACATATGTAGGGTTTCCCTACAAATTCATACCAGACCCTTTAAGTCAGGTAGGAATTTTAAAGGTGATCAAACCACACCCTTAATGCGAGCACTGGTCTGGCAGGGCAGGAAAGGGGGGGACAAGCGAGCACCCCCTCTCCCTGCACCATACCAGGCCACATGCATTGGGAGGGTGCTTTTCCAGGGGGGCCCCTCTGGAAAAGCACCTTTTCCCCATGCTGATGAGGACAAGTGCCTCTTCCCCACAACCCTGGCCCTGGTAGTTGTAGGGGTCTGTGAGCAGGGGGGCACACAGGCACAGCAGGGCAAGCCAGTCTGCTCTCCACTCTTCCCTTTTCCAAGCTAGTAGATTGACAGTTACTAGAGATTGAGCTTTCCCTTGAGATCTTGTACTAGACAGGAAGTTCAGCTGAGAGAGTTGGAGTCAACTGTTGAGAAACATGATGGCTGTAAGTGTTTTGGCAAAAATGTAAAGAAATACTTTGCTACACAATGTATATTTGTTTGATCTGATTTCATTATTCAAAAAAGTTTGTGAATGTAATACTGCTTTAAGGATAAATAAATGAATGTTAGAAAGTAGCTAGTTTTGGTCATTTGTTTAATTTGATTGATTGATTGTGGAATCATTTTTTAACATATACTAGTGACCTGTAGATTAATGCCTGCACCTCCCTTATTCTGCGCACATCCCCCACATCTATAACCTCCCACTTTATGAGACCTGTGCATTTACCCCTTCATCTCCTCCTCCCTCTGTGTATGACCTAATGATGTGCTGTATTGTGAACCTTTGCCAAGCTCCAAGTTTAAAAGGAAGCTGTCTGTAATAAATATAATAAATAAGCAATCTACCATTGCTGATCACCTGAAAATGGTAATTTCCTGGCTGTCTCTTGACTTAGTGATTTAGATATCAGTGATTACGTATTTAAGTCTACGGGTAAGCATGACATTCATGGGACTAGTATTTTCAAAAGTACAGGTCAACAATGGCAGACTCATATTCCAAACTATCAATTTACTTTAACCACTTCAAGACCAGGTGTTTAGACCCCCTTCCTGGCCAGGCCATTTTTCAGTGTTCAGCGCTGCGATACAGTTTAGGTTCACAAATAACAAGGATATGCTCACCCAAAGCTCTGAACCGGCCAGCTGCCACAGGGCTCTCTCCAGCCTGTCTCCTTCTCCGCTGCAACATTCAAATTTGCCTCACCGTCCTCACTTTTATAAACAGTGTATAGACATGATGATTTACGGGACATTAGACCACTGCAGAGGAGGAGGAGAAAAGACCGGTCTAAGAACAAGCCAGCTCAGAGCATCGGGTATGTATTTTTTCGAACGTAGACAAAAACAAGCAGTTAACCCTTGCAGTGTGGAGGTAGCCCAAATGCAAGGGTTAATTTAAAAAAATGTCTTCTTCTTCTTTAACCATCTCAATATCAGCATGTTTCTGCATGTTTCTGCATTTACAAAAAAGTGTGGTTATTTGTTTTATAACAGAAAATAAGGGAAACATTTTTTTTCTTTTAAATAGTAAAAATATACAAAAATAATAATAATAAAAAAATTT
>NW_017306336.1:1518234-1525037 GCF_000935625.1 Nanorana parkeri
ATCATTGCACACTGCAATACTACGGGTTTTTTTTTTACATCTTGTCTACTGGACTAATACGGCTTACCCATTTATTTTGCACTATATATATATATATTTATATATATATATATATATATATATAAAACATATATTTATTTCTGAATCATAAATAAATAATATGTATAACCTCCTTCTTATATAGAACCATAAACACCATGACATACATTTGCACTAAATGCCTGATGTTTTCATTTTACATACTTATTTGCAAACGAGTACAACAAGTATTGTGGTGTGGGAGACAAAGGCAATATGAGGAGTGTTTAGGATCATCAATTATGCATTATCAGATGGATCTATAACTAGTTTAGACCCACTGTCCCAACAGTCTGTAGAAAAAATCCTTTGTACCATAAGTTTATAGATTCTCATTTACTTCTCCAAGGTTAGAGCATATTTTATCTGTTATGTAAATGGCATATCCATTCTCCCTGTAATTTATCACAATTGAAATTATTTTTTTATGCTTATCTTATGAGGCAAAATTAAGAAAGTGTGAAACATAAACCCTGTAAAAGGTGATTGGGAAACACTGTGATAGATACGTATAATGGCCAATAGGTATTTTTCATATTAAAGAAATGTAAGTGAGAATGCTAGTCACAGAATGGAATCCAAAGTTAGAAGTAGATAAGTAGATATTGCTATTTACTTTCTGAAGGACAGCACAGCGATCTTCATTTTCATACATTCAATTCAATTAATTCATAAAATGCAGAGTGCCATGTGTAGCCTGCAGTGTCATATGGAATATTCTCTGCATATTGCTGCAGATTGCCAGGAGAGTATTGGGCTGGAAGGCAGGAGAGAGTTTGATCAGTAATTATAAAATATACTGGACTGTTGGCTCCAATGCAGGAGAGCAATTTTGCATGATCTTGTGCACCTGGTTTTCTCGGGAGGTAGCGGTGAGGCAAAGTAGGGATAGGGTATGTATGGGAAAGGGAATTGGTGGCACAATGTCAAGATTTACACCCCTGGGACAAATTGGGATACTTGGTAAAGAGGCTTGTTCTTAAGGTAATTGTGCCAATGAAAGTAGTTTTTCATGTCTTTTTCTTCTGATGCTGTTTTTTTGGGCACCCTTTTAAAAGTTCTTCTTATGTGGGGCCAGATGGCTCTCAATAAAATAAACTTTACATTTTCATGCAAGGTCCTAAGTAGGGGTAAGACACTGCAACCACAGCATGGGGAATCTGACTCTCCCAGAAGACACTGACAAAAGCTGTAGTGCTGGAATGGGGGAAAGTAGAAGACACAGGACACCGGAGAAGTGAGTATAACAGCTCTTGCCTTGCAGGACACAGGTATTTAGGTTTGTTAGGGTACTTGCCGACATTGCTTTAAATAACAATCAGCCTTTGCTACAATATCTCCTGCAGAAAGTCCTCTCGAAAGTCCAGTTGGGTTTGTCTGCACACTGTGGGCAAATCATCAATGCCAGCCTGGGCATAGAGGAAAATGCTGCGGAGAGCGACACAATGTCATTATGTGACACCGGTCTCTGCATTCGCCCACCACCAGAGGAGAAAGAGGACATGTAAGAGGGACTGGGCTGCAAATGGGTGGTGGTGGGGGTGATGGTCAGTTGGAGTTCCCATAAAAAGTATGCTTTGGTTGTATTTTCTGAAGTGTTAATATAGGACTAATTTGACAAGAGCACCCTTGGTGTGGGTGGTGGCTGGTGGGCTTACATATTTTGGCGAAAACTATTTGGTGATTTTGTGTCTTTTGACGAGTAAGTGAAATTATGCTTGCAAATTTACCAGCTGTTTTTTAAAATTTTATTTTAGGGGATTACCTGGGTGTAGTCAAGGACCATGCCCAGGTAAACCATAAACTGTGTCAATTTGTCATAACCACAGACAGGAAAATATGAAATATTGAGCTTGAAGAACTCCTTTTCACATGTGTATTTCTATCTATGTACAGCTTGTTGAAGTAAAACTTTTGCTTACAGACTCCATAGCTCAAGCTGCAATTAGGACATAGACCTGGATAACTCGTCAGGAGTGACTCATCCCAGTGACTCACAATGCCCAAGATATCTGCATATGCTACACTTAATCTTAATGAAATACCGACAGATTTAATGTCAAACTTGAACATGTGTTGGAAAACAGGAAACTGTAAGGTACTTGCCAAGAGACTGGTATGAGCATGCGGTCCTGTCCTCAAAATTGCAATTGTGCGCACAGACATGTGCATGCTGGAAATTGTGTACGTGGATATGTGCACAAATGTGCTGACATTTGAAACTTTGCTTGAAAACTTTAGCGTAATGCGCACGTTCATGCATGCACATGCAAGCCTGCTCATTGGCGCCAGATGGACTATAAATTCTGTGTAAGTACTGAAGCCATTGCTGACTTGTTTTCAGCTGTTCCCTGTGTTCCTGTTGCCCGTTCTTGTGATTCTGCTGACCAATGTATGACTTTGGCTTACATTCCTGACTACTCTCCTGTCTACTGATTTGGCACCTTGAACTTGGTTTCAGTCTCTCCTGTGTTTAACTCTGGCTTGTGACGCGTTTACGTTGCATCCACCGATTTGGCACTACTTCTCCTCACCTGACCTTCCATGCGTGACCCTGGCTTGTGACTGTGACTACGATCCTGATCTTCCAGCGGCTCCATTCAGGCTCTGCTACCTTGACTTCATGCTCCGCCAGCCAACTCTAGCTAAAACCTTATAACACTGCTCAGTCTGCTGCCTGTTCTGGCTGTCCCCTCCGGGTCATTGCACTCTAGCACCGGTAGCGAATCAGCACAAGCCAATGCATCTGCACTCTTGCTTCCCTGAGCAGCACTCCTCCTGTCTCCTCCTCCAGGGTAGTCAGACAAGTGGTGCAAGAGCAGCCCCCTGTTCACCTTGGTCTCCTGCCATGTACGTGACAGAAACACTTACCAATGACCCAACATCCCGGCCATAGAAACTGTTCCCACACTTCCAACTTACTTTAGCTATCAACTGGTTTCAGCAGGAGACTATGAGCTGTCTCAGTTTTACACTTAGGCCTAAAATGAACTGATGAATCAGAGGCAAAATGTGCATAAGGTATAGAACATGCCAATTTCTCAAGTATGAACATTTGTGCATCCATATTACATAAGCACAAAAAAAATATGAAGTCATTAAAGCAAAAAATTGGAGTGAATCTGGTTTTATTAAGTTAAGTTAGCATATGAAACAAGCAAACTAGGACATGCAAACCCATTTCACTTATTAGTGATACGGGCTGATTTTTCATTTTGGTTTTTTATTTATGATTTTGTATCATTTTTAAAAGAACACTTTATGAGAACATTTTAAATAATAGCCATTGTAGGAGATATATAAAAGAAGCCCACATAGTAACTCTTGTATGGGGTATTCCAAGCAAATAAGCAACTAGGCACTGCTCATGGTACAAATCTACTCTATAGACATGCATACTCCTACCACTGCTTTAACAACTTGACATTAACTGAAGCATAAGAACATGCTGCACTGCACAGTACAAACAGACTTTTTATTTCTTCTGAAATGCAAACAAAAGTACACTTTTCTTTATTATAAAAGCATTTGTCAATCAGCCAATACTTCTGGTAACATTAATATATAACAAATACTCTGATCTAATAGATTCTAGTTGAATAAATGCATAAGGTATTTTTATGTACCAGAAAGACTAAAGCAAACTCATTGAAAATATAATAAAGCTTATTATATATAGAAGAAAAATAAATCTAGTAGTGCTTGCATTGACAACCACTCAAATAGTAGCTTTCGTATTTTTGGCTGAACTATGCTCAGATGCACTGTTTAATCTGGTTATGTGTTGAAATTAGGGCTGGTAATGATTACAATTTTCCTGTTCGATTAATCAAATTTTTGATGCCTCACCAGGGTAGCAGGGCTCTGTGGGGTCTAACCAGCCTTGTTAGAACAACAAGAGGGCGCAAAACTAGGTCAGCTAACTGCCTGGACCGAACATATCAGGGAAGGTGACAGGAACAATAAATATATATGTATAATGTACTTACTTATGTGGGTCTGGGAACCAGATGTGAACCGGCCTGTGAGGAGGATCAGGATGTCCAGAATGTATGTTGAATGGCGGCAGCCTCAGGCAATATATCAGCCGCCATTCAACATACATTCTGGACATCCTGATCCTCCTCACAGGCCGGTTCACATCTGGTTCCCAGACCCACATAAGTAAGTACATTATACATATATATTTATTGTAAATCATTATGTGTTTTCACATAAAACAATTCTACATACCTGAATATGTCAAGGCATTAGCCATCTATAATCCTCTGAAAAACAGGAAAGAGAGGGAGCATTAATGTTAGCCAACCAGGTTTTGCTGCATAGCAGGTGCTGCTGAAAAGGAATTTTTTTGATTGGCCTTGTTCCACACCAAAATGGCTGTAAGGTTGAACCTGTTGGACATGGTTGTCTTTTATTTTAGCCTTATCAATATAATTATGCAGTCTTTCTGCATAGAAATACTCATGCGGTGTTAACAAAACATTGAAAATGCAAAGTTCTAATAAGGAAATTAGTCCAGTAAAAATGAAATATATAAATGGTGCCTTTTCAGACAAGGATCTATCTCTACTGTTTAGTGACAGTATAATGATCCCATGAATTGCACAGCACACTATTCCATTCCTAGGCATTTAGAATGACAATACATATGGTGGCATTTTTAAATGCCACTATTGTGTACAGTATGTATTGTCAGCTGCAAACAGTAGCAGAGATATTTTTTTTTACAGAAGAAAAGCTTGCAGCTGTTAAGATATGTGTTCATATCCTGGTTGGAATTTTCAGAAAGCATAACCTTTTGTGCAGCTAGGATAGAAATTATATGTGTGTAGTGTAATTGCTGCCACTTCAGCCAGGTACAAAGCAGTTACTTTCCTGAAGAGACAGAAGACCTTATCAGCACCACCATTGATTGTAAGAAGGAAAATTAGATGTGGCTCACACTTATTACTACGGTTTATTCCTGTTTGTAATATCGATGTTGACATTTAGGAGAAATCCTCTCTCTTTGATGCAGCTTTTCCAATTATTAAACACATAAACATGTTTATAATACTACTAACTCTAATCAGTGTTCCTTATTTTTAAAGTAAAACAGGAAATGCATGCTAACATTTTGCCAATATTTGATTTTGTTTGTTATATTATAAAGATATATCTTCATTTCCTTCAACAATGTTTTCCCCCAAGTATGTGAAGATTTGCTGAAGCTGTCAAAGGGCACCTGTCTCACAATGCACAGCAAAACTTCTTCTGGCTGATTGAATAAGTTAGGTAATGCTCTGACAGGAATGTACAGTGCCCTGAAAATGTATTTAATCCCTGATTTTGTTTAGTTTTATTGTAAGAGAACTCTAAATCATGGTGGGTTTATTTAAATTGTTGTTTTGTTTTGAATTGTGTGGTGTTTTTTTTACACTTTTCAACAGTTAGAGACTCTTTAATATCAAAAAAGTTAAAAGTTATTTAAATTAATTACAATGGAAAACAAAATAACTGACTGCATAAACACACACCTCCTTTAAGTTACAGGAGAATTATGGGAAACGTGATATGCACTCGCCCCCATAATTAGAGCCGATGTGTGGCACTGCAACTGTCACACATCAGCACTATTGATCGTAAACTGAGCGATCACACACCGCTGATCACTCAGTTCACGATCTTCTCCCTGCAGAGAGCGGTTACTGTCAGTCACTGCTCCCCACAGGGATTCCCCCTCCCCTCTCCGTTCCTCCAGTGCTGACCACTCGAGAGAGGCAGAGTAAGCTGTCAATCAGGCAGTGGGGCCTGTGGACAATGGCCTGCTATCTGGTGAGTTTTGGGTCACAGGAGGATATTACTAAATGTCTTTCTGTGACCCTGAGAAGAACTGTGGCAAAACAAGGTTGGGCCATAGTTCTCTTTTAATATTTAGTAGATGACCTTTGAATCACAACTGCTTGACTTTAAAAAGTCAAAACTTTTTTCCATTTTGGAAAGAGTAAGTAATGGTTAAAATCCCTGTCAGTTTTTTTGCCATCTGTGTTCCATTCAAGAGATTTTCCTTCACTTCCTGTTCTGTAGGAACAACAGGAAGTGAGGGCAAATCTCTCTTTAATGAGGCAACTCTGCTTATAGACAGTTGTCACAGAAACATTTGTCCTCATCAGAACATGTCCCAGTTATTCCTGTTCTAGTAGCAGCTTAAAATGTCGGATTTCCACTCACATTCAGACCTAATGACAGTGGTGACCAGGCAAACAGAGGGGTAAATCTCCTGAGAGGAGACACAGACAGCAATACAAATCTATCATCAAAGCCTTTAGGTACACTTTAAATATTATCCTCTCAGTCACTGTTACCCTTGTTGTATGGCATTTGCCATATTATCATATGATAAATGCCAGGCATTTTCATATAGCGTTTCTTCTTTCCTAACTATGAGAACAGCAATATCTGAATCATGCTAATATTCTTTCGCTTTTATAGTGTAAGTCCTTATAAAACACGTTGAATAGACATTTGTATGGAGAAAATCATTATTACAGGACTTTTTACAATGTATTCCAGTATTTTATCAGGTGTTATCCTTCCTTCTATATTAAATAATCAGCTAGGCTCCAAAAAAATGACAGCAAAGTGTTTTTTTTTTTTTACAGTATGCATGGGAGATCAAGTGTCTGACACCCTGCCTCTCTGCATTTACAAAACTGCCAGAAAATGATTTTGTTCTTTGCTCA